>NW_028284198.1:0-12500 GCF_059516105.1 Syngnathus floridae | reverse complement strand
GGCGACAGCCACCATCCCCAAGCGCCACCCCCGACCGCCACAAGGCGACCGCCACCATCCCCAAGCGCCACCCCCCGACCGCCACCCCCCGACCGCCACAAGGCGACCGCCACCATCCCCAAGCGCCACCCCCCGACCGCCACCCCCCGACCGCCACAAGGCGACCGCCACAAGGCGACCGCCACCATCCCCAAGCGCCACCCCCCGACCGCCACCCCCCGACCGCCACAAGGCGACCGCCACAAGGCGACCGCCACAAGGCGACCGCCACCATCCCCAAGCGCCACCCCCCGACCGCCACCCCCCGACCGCCACAAGGCGACCGCCACAAGGCGACCGCCACAAGGCGACCGCCACAAGGCGACCGCCACCATCCCCAAGCGCCACCCCCCGACCGCCACCCCCCGACCGCCACAAGGCGACCGCCACAAGGCGACCGCCACCATCCCCAAGCGCCACCCCCCGACCGCCACCCCCCGACCGCCACAAGGCGACCGCCACCATCCCCAAGCGCCACCCCCCGACCGCCACCCCCCGACCGCCACCAGCCGACTGCCACCAGCCGACCGCCACCAGCCGACCGCCACCAGCCGTTCGCGGTGTGCGCCTCCGGCGCCACCGGTCCCAAGCACCATCCCCAAGCACCATCCCCGACCGCCACCCCCCGACCGCCACCCCCCGACCGCCACAAGGCGACCGCCACCAGCCGACCGCCACCAGCCGACCGCCACCAGCCGACCGCCACCAGCCGTTCGCGGTGTGCGCCTCCGGCGCCACCGGTCCCCAAGCACCATCCCCAAGCACCATCCCCGACCGCCACCCCCCGACCGCCACCCCCCGACCGCCACCCAGCGACCGCCACCCGCCGTTCGCGGTGTGCGCCGTTATCCGCCTCTCGGTGGTCCTTGCCGGGCGTGGGTCGGCGTCCGCTGTCGGTAGGTGACGGGACCATTATTGGCCCGCGGACCAGCCGGCGGGGCTCTCTTGAGAGTTTACCCGCCTTCGCTGGTTCCCTGGTCGGCCACGAGTAGCGAGAATTCGGCCTCTTCGCCCGGAGCGCGGAGCGACTTTTGCGAAAATGCACTAAGTGCCAAAGCCCATTCATTTACAACGGCGTGTCCGCCAGAGGGCGCATTTCCCGCCGCGGACCGGCCGGCGGGGCTCGTCGGAGAGCGTATCCGCCTCTCGGTGGTTCTTACCGGGCGTGGGACGGCGTCCGCTGTGGGTACGTTACGGGACCACGTTCGGCCCGCGGACCAGCCGGCGGGGCTCTCTTGAAAGCTTACCCGCCTTCGCTGGTTCCCCGGTCGGCCGCGAGTGGCGAGAATTCGGCCTCTTCACCTGGAGCGCGGAGCGACTTTTGCGAAAATTTTTCTAAGTGCCAAGGGCTCTCGCGCCGCGATGCGTCCGCCTCTGCTGGTTCCCTGGTCGGCCACGAGTGGCGAGAATTCGGCCTCTTCACCTGGAGCGCGGAGCGACTTTTGCCAATTTTTTTCTAAGTGCCAAGGGCTCTTGCGCCGCGATGCGTCCGCCTCTGCTGGTTCCCCGGTCGGCCGCGAGTGGCGAGAATTCGGCCTCTTCACCCGGAGCGACTTTTGCCAATTTTTTTCTAAGTGCCAAGGGCTCTCGCGCCGCGATGCGTCCGCCTCTGCTGGTTCCCCGGTCGGCCGCGAGTGGCGAGAATTCGGCCTCTTCACCTGGAGCACGGAGCAACTTTTGCCAAATTTTTTCTAAGTGCCAAGGGCTCTCGCGCCGCGATGCGTCCGCCTCTGCTGGTTCCCCGGTCGGCCGCGAGTGGCGAGAATTCGGCCTCTTCACCCGGAGCCCGGGCCGACTCCCGCCGATACGATCACATCATGATCCAATAGCGAGTGTCGTATAACTATAACATGATGTACAAAATAAATATATAAATATTAACATCCCCTATAAACATTAAATATATAAATATTAACATCACCTATAAACATTAAACATATAAATATTAACATCGCCTATAAACATGATGAATACAGTGTTTATAACCGAATGCTCATTTTGTATTATTTGGCTTTAAATGCGATCATATGTAGTATATATCATGTATTTATCCACGAACCGTTAAAGAGATGTCAAGTCAGGCTACCTTAAGAGAGTCATAGTTACTCCCGCCGTTTACCCGCCTCTGTGCGAGAGGCGGTGTAATTTCTCTCCGTGTCCGCTGGAGGGAGGTATTTCCCCGTTACGACCTCCGGGAAGATCACCGGGACGCGGAGAACGCTTAGCCGGGGCGCTGGAAGCCTCGTTCGGCTTATAAAGTGAGGAGGAAAGCACTCGGGGAACCGGCTGGGGGTGCTGGGGAAGTTCAGCGGGCCGCGTAAAACGCTTAGCCGGGGCTCTGGAAGCCTCGTTCGGCTTAAAGAGTGAGGAGGAATGCATCATGAGAACCGGCTGGAGGTGCTTTGGAAGCTCGGCGGGCCGCGTAAAACGCTTAGCCGGGGCTCTGGAAGCCTCCTCGGGGGTCAAGAGTTAGGAGGAAAGCCCCATGAGAACCGGCTGGAGGTGCTCCGGAAGCTCAGCGGGCCGCGTAAAACGCTTAGCCGGGGTGCTGGAAGTCTCCTCGGGCGTCAAGAGTGAGGAGGAAAGCACTCGGGGAACCGGCTGGGGGTGCTGGGGAAGTTCAGCGGGCCGCGTAAAACGCTTAGCCGGGGCTCTGGAAGCCTCGTTCGGCTTAAACAGTGAGGATGGGAGCACCCGGAGAACCGGCTGGAGGTGCTCTGGAAGTCCAGCGGGCCGCGTAAAACGCTTAGCCGGGGCTCTGGAAGCCTCGTTCGGCTTAAACAGTGAGGATGGGAGCACCCGGAGAACCGGCTGGAGGTGCTCTGGAAGTCCAGCGGGCCGCGTAAAACGCTTAGCCGGGGCTCTGGAAGCCTCGTTCGGCTTAAACAGTGAGGATGGGAGCACCCGGGGAACCGGCTGGAGGTGCTCTGGAAGTCCAGCGGGCCGCGTAAAACGCTTAGCCGGGGCTCTGGAAGCCTCCTCGGGCGTCAAGAGTGAGGAGGAATGCATCATGAGAACCGGCTGGAGGTGCTGTGGAAGCTCGGCGGGCCGCGTAAAACGCTTAGCCGAGGCTCTGGAAGCCTCCTCGGGCTTCAAGAGTTAGGAGGAAAGCCCCATGAGAACCGGCTGGAGGTGCTGTGGAAGCTCGGCGGGCCGCGTAAAACGCTTAGCCGGGTCTCTGGAAGCCTCGTTCGGCTTAAAGAGTGAGGAGTGAAGCACCCGGAGAACCGCCTGGAAGTGCTGTGGAGGCTCGGCGGGCCGCGTAAAACGCTTAGCCGGGGCTCTGGAAGCCTCGTTCGGCTTAAACAGTGAGCAGGAAAGCACCCGTGGAACCGGCTGGAGGTGCGGTGGAAGCTCAGCGGGCCGCGTAAAACGCTTAGCCGGGGCTCTGGAAGCCTCCTCGGGGGTCAAGAGTTAGGAGAAAAAGCACCCCCGAGAACCGGCCGGGTCCTCCACGAACCGTGAAAAAGATGTCGAGTGCCTCTACCTTAAGAGAGTCATAGTTACTCCCGCCGTTTGGCCGAAGGTGTATTTACTCGCCGTGTCCGCTGGAGGGAGGTATTTCCCCGCTCCAACGGCACCGGCGGCTTCCGAACGTCTCCCCGAGCGCTCGGAAGTCCGCGCGGGGGGGAGAAGCGGGCCGTGCGAGGTACCGGGTGGAGCTGGACCGTCACCGGGTCCGCTCGTCGTGCGCGCCGGCCGCTGGAAGTCGAAAAAAGCTCCGCGATCTCATCCGCGGAGTGCAGATCCGCTGGGCTGGAGCTATTTTGGGCCACTTGGCGCGCGCGCACGGCCTCCCGGAGGTGCCGGGTGGAGTGCGCGAGCGCACCGGCCGCTGGAAGTCGGATGAAGTTCCGCGATCTCATCCGCGGAGCTTGTAAAGTGCAGATCCGGTCGGCCTGGAGCTATTTTCGGCCACTTGGCGCATGCGCACGGCCTCCCGGAGGTGCCGGGTGGAGTGCGCGAGCGCACCGGCCGCTGGAAGTCGGATAAAGCTCCGCGATCTCATCCGCGGTGCTTGTAAAGTGCAGATCCGGTCGGCTAGGAGCTATTTTCGGCCACTTGCGCATGCGCACGGCCTCCCGGAGGTTCCGGGCGGCGTGCGTAAGCGCACGGGCCGCTGGAAGTCGAATAATGCTCCGCGATCTCATCCGCGGTGCTTGTAAACAGCCGATCCGCTGGGCTGGAGCTATTTTGGGCCACTTGGCGCGCGCGCACGGCCTCCCGGAGGTTCCGGGCGGCGTGCCGGGTGGAGTGCGCGAGCGCACCGGCCGCTGGAAGTCGAATAATGCTCCGCGATCTCATCCGCGGTGCTTACAACTAGCCGATCCGGTCGGCCTGGAGCTATTTTCGGCCACTTGGCCCGCGCGCACGGCCTCCCGGCTGTCCCGGTGGTCCCGGTCGCCTCCGCGGACGGTTAAAAAAATCTCAAGTGGGCCTACCTTAAGAGAGTGACAGTTACTCCCGCCGTTTGGCCGCTCAAAGTGCCACCGGACGCGCAGCAACGGGTGGTGCGCTAAGTGCGAGAGGTGGCGTATTTACCCGCCGTGTCCGCTAGAGGGAGGTATTTCCCCGTTACAAGCTCCGGGAAGATCAGCGGGACGCGGAGAACGCTTAGCCGGGGTGCTGGGAGCCTCGTTCGGCTTAGAAAGTGAGGTGGAAAGCACTCGGGGAACCGGCTGGAGGTGCTCTGGAAGCTCAGCGGCCCGCGTAAAACGCTTAGCCGGGGCTCTGGAAGCCTCGTTCGGCTTAAACAGTGAGGAGGAAAGCACCCGGGGAACCGGCTGGAAGTGCTCCGGAAGCTCAGCGGGCCGCGTAAAACGCTTAGCCGGGGCTCTGGAAGCCTCGTTCGGCTTATAAAGCGAGGAGGAAAGCAGCCGGGGAACCGGCTGGAGGTGCTCTGGAAGTTCAGCGGACCGCGTAAAACGTTTAGCCGGGGCTCTGGAAGCCTCCTCGGGCGTCAAGAGTTAGGAGGAAAGCATTGTGAGGGCCGGCTGGGGGTGCTCTGGAAGTCCAGCGGGCCGCGTAAAACGCTTAGCCGGGGCTCTGGAAGCCTCGTTCGGCTTAAAGAGTGAGGAGGAAAGTACTGGGGGAACCGGCTGGAGGTGCTGTGGAAGCTCAGTGGGCTGCGTAAAACGCTTAGCCGAGGCTCTGGAAGCCTCCTCGGGCGTCAAGAGTTAGGAGGAAAGCCTCATGAGAACCGGCTGGAGGTGCTGTGGAAGCTCGGCGGGCCGCGTAAAACGCTTAGCCGGGGTGCTGGAAGCCTCCTCGGGCGTCAAGAGTTAGGAGGAAAGCATCATAAGAACCGGCTGGGGGTGCTGTGGAAGTCCAGCGGGCCGCGTAAAACGCTTAGCCGAGGCTCTGGAAGCCTCGTTCGGCTTAAAGAGTGAGGAGGAATGCATCATGAGAACCGGCTGGAGGTGCTGTGGAAGCTCAGCGGGCCGCGTAAAACGCTTATCCGAGGCTCTGGAAGCCTCCTCGGGCGTCAAGAGTTAGGAGGAAAGCCTCATGAGAACCGGCTGGAGGTGCTGTGGAAGCTCAGCGGGCCGCGTATAAACGCTTAGCCGGGGCTCTGGAAGCCTCGGGCGGCTTAGAAAGTGAGGAGGAAAGCAGCCGGGGAACCGGCTGGAGGTGCTTTGGAAGTTCAGCGGGCCGCGTAAAACGCTTAGCCGGGGCTCTGGAAGCCTCCTCGGGCGTCGAGAGTTAGGAGAAAAAGCACCCCCGAGAACCGGCCGGGTCGTCCACGAACCGCTAAAAAGATGTCGAGTGCCGCTACCTTAAGAGAGTCATAGTTACTCCCGCCGTTTGGCCGAAGGTGTATTTACTCGCCGTGTCCGCTGGAGGGAGGTATTTCCCCGCTCCAACGTCACCGGCGGCTTCCGAACGTCTCCCCGAGCGCTCGGAAGTCCGCGCGGGGGGGGGAGAAGCGGGCCGTGCGAGGTACCGGGTGGAGCTGGACCGTCACCTGGTCCGCTCGTCGGGCGCGCCGGCCGCTGGAAGTCGAACAAAGCTCCGCGATCTCATCCGCGGTGCTTGTAAAGTGCAGATCCGCTGGGCTGGAGCTATTTTGGGCCACTTGGCGCGCGCGCACGGCCTCCCGGAGGTGCCGGGTGGAGTGCGCGAGCGCACCGGCCGCTGGAAGTCGGATAAAGCTCCGCGATCTCATCCGCGGAGCTTGTAAAGTGCAGATCCGCTGGGCTGGAGCTATTTTCGGCCACTTGCGCATGCGCACGGCCTCCCGGAGGTGCCGGGTGGAGTGCGCGAGCGCACCGGCCGCTGGAAGTCGGATAAAGCTCCGCGATCTCATCCGCGGAGCTTGTAAAGTGCAGATCCGCTGGGCTGGAGCTATTTTCGGCCACTTGCGCATGCGCACGGCCTCCCGGAGGTTCCGGGCGGCGTGCGTAAGCGCACCGGCCGCTGGAAGTCGAATAATGCTCCGCGATCTCATCCGCGGTGCTTACAACTAGCCGATCCGGTCGGCCTGGAGCTATTTTCGGCCACTTGGCCCGCGCGCACGGCCTCCCGGCTGTCCCGGTGGTCCCGGTCGCCTCCGCGGGCGGTTAAAAAAATCTCAAGTGAGCCTACCTTAAGAGAGTGACTGTTACTCCCGCCGTTTGGCCGCTCAGAGTGCCACCGGACGCGCAGCAACGCGAGTGTGCGCTAAGTGCGAGAGGTGGCGTATTTACCCGCCGTGTCCGCTAGAGGGAGGTATTTCCCCGTTACAAGCTCCGGGAAGATCAGCGGGACGCGGAGAACGCTTAGCCGGGGCTCTGGAAGCCTCGGGCGGCTTAGAAAGTGAGGAGAAAAGCACCCGGAGAAGCGGCTGGAGGTGCTCTGGAAGTTCAGCGGGCCGCGTAAAACGCTTAGCCGGGGCTCTGGAAGCCTCGTTCGGCTTATAAAGTGAGGAGGAAAGCACTCGGGGAACCGGCTGGAGGTGCTGTGGAAGTTCAGCGGGCCGCGTAAAACGCTTAGCCGGGGCTCTGGAAGCCTCGTTCGGCTTAGGAAGTGAGGTGGAAAGCACCCGGAGAATATTTCAATATGATTTGACTATAAATGCGATCATATGTAGTATATATCACATATTTATCCACGAACCGTTCAAGAAAATGTCAAATGAGCCTAACTTAAGAGAGTGACTGTTACTCCCGCCGTTTGGCCGCTCAAAGTGCCACCGGACGCGCAGCAACGGGTGTGTGCGCTAAGTGCGAGAGGTGGCGTATTTACCCGCCGTGTCCGCTGGAGGGAGGTAATTCCCCGTTACGACCTCCGGGGAGATCAACGGGACGTGGAGAACGCTTAGCCGGGGCTCTGGAAGCCTCGGGCGGCTTAGAAAGTGAGGAGGAAAGCAGCCGGGGAACCGGCTGGAGGTGCTCTGGAAGCTCAGCGGGCCGCGCAAAACGCTTAGCCGGGGCTCTGGAAGCCTCGTTCGGCTTAAACAGTGAGGAGGAAAGCAGCCGTGGAACCGGCTGGAAGTGCTGTGGAGGCTCGGCGGGCCGCGTAAAATGCTTAGCCGGGGTGCTGGAAGCCTCGTTCGGCTTAAAGAGTGAGGAGTAAAGCACCATGAGGACCGTCTGGAGGTCTTCTGGAAGCACAGCGGGCCGTGGAGAACGCTTAGCCGGGGTGGTGGAAGCCTGGGCCGGCTTAGAGAGTGAGGAGTAAAGCACCATGAGGACCGGCTGGAGGTCTTCTGGAAGCACAGCGGGCCGTGGAGAACGCTTAGCCGGGGTGCTGGAAGTCGAGTAAGGCTCAGCCATCTCGTCCAAGGTGCTTACAAAGTGCATGTCCGCTCGGCTGGAGGTATTTCCGGCCACCCGGCGCGTGTGCACGGCCTCTGGGTGGCTCCGGGCCGGCTAGAATTCCGGACCGCGATCGCTAACTCGCGGGACCCTAAATGGCCCGCGGACCAGCCGGCGGGACCTCGGTGACCACCCATCCGCCTCGCGGTGGTCCCCGGCCGGGTAGAATTCCGGACCGCGATCGGTACCTCGCGGGACCCTAAATGGCCCGCGGACCAGCCGGCGGGACCTCGGTGAGCACCCATCCGCCTCGCGGTGGTTCCCGGCCGGCTAGAATTCCGGACCGTGATCGCTAACTCGCGGGACCCTAAATGGCCCGCGGACCAGCCGGCGGGACCTCGGTGACCACCCATCCGCCTCGCGGTGGTCCCCGGCCGGGTAGAATTCCGGACCGCGATCGGTACCTCGCGGGACCCTAAATGTCCCGCGGACCAGCCGGCGGGACCTCGGTGAGCACCCATCCGCCTCGCGGTGGTTCCCGGCCGGCTAGAATTCCGGACCGCGATCGCTAACTCGCGGGACCCTAAATGGCCCGCGGACCAGCCGGCGGGACCTCATTGAAGACCCATCCGCCTCGCGGTGGTCCCCGGCCGGCTAGAATTCCGGACCGCGATCGGTACCTCGCGGGACCCTAAATGGCCCGCGGACCAGCCGGCGGGACCTCGGTGAGCACCCATCCGCCTCGCGGTGGTTCCCGGCCGGCTAGAATTCCGGACCGCGATCGCTAACTCGCGGGACCCTAAATGGCCCGCGGACCAGCCGGCGGGACCTCGGTGACCACCCATCCGCCTCGCGGTGGTCCCCGGCCGGGTAGAATTCCGGACCGCGATCGGTACCTCGCGGGACCCTAAATGGCCCGCGGACCAGCCGGCGGGACCTCGGTGAGCACCCATCCGCCTCGCGGTGGTTCCCGGCCGGCTAGAATTCCGGACCGCGATCGGTAACTCGCGGGACCCTAAATGGCCCGCGGACCAGCCGGCGGGACCTCGGTGAAGACCCATCCGCCTCGCGGTGGTCCCCGGCCGGCTAGAATTCCGGACCGCGATCGGTAACTCGCGGGACCCTAAATGGCCCGCGGACCAGCCGGCGGGACCTCGGTGAAGACCCATCCGCCTCGCGGTGGTCCCCGGCCGGGTAGAATTCCGGACCGCGATCGGTAACTCGCGGGACCCTAAATGGCCCGCGGACCAGCCGGCGGGACCTCGGTGAAGACCCATCCGCCTCGCGGTGGTCCCCGGCCGGCTAGAATTCCGGACCGCGATCGGTAACTCGCGGGACCCTAAATGGCCCGCGGACCAGCCGGCGGGACCTCGGTGAAGACCCATCCGCCTCGCGGTGGTCCCCGGCCGGCTAGAATTCCGGACCGCGATCGGTAACTCGCGGGACCCTAAATGGCCCGCGGACCAGCCGGCGGGACCTCGGTGAAGACCCATCCGCCTCGCGGTGGTCCCTGGCCGGGTAGAATTCCGGACCGCGATCGCTAACTCGCGGGACCCTAAATGGCCCGCGGACCAGCCGGCGGGACCTCGGTGAAGACCCATCCGCCTCGCGGTGGTCCCCGGCCGGCTAGAATTCCGGACCGCGATCGCTAACTCTCGGGACCCTAAATGGCCCGCGGACCAGCCGGCGGGACCTCGGTGACCACCCATCCGCCTCGCGGTGGTCCCTGGCCGGCTAGAATTCCGGACCGCGATCGCTAACTCGCGGGACCCTAAATGGCCCGCGGACCAGCCGGCGGTACCTCGGTGACCACCCATCCGCCTCGCGGTGGTCCCTGGCCGGGTAGAATTCCGGACCGCGATCGGTAACTCGCGGGACCCTAAATGGCCCGCGGACCAGCCGGCGGGACCTCGGTGAAGACCCATCCGCCTCGCGGTGGTCCCCGGCCGGCTAGAATTCCGGACCGCGATCGCTAACTCGCGGGACCGCAATTGGCCCGCGGACCAGCCGGCGGGACCCGCTTGACTTCCTATCCGCCTTCGCTGGTTCCCAAGTCGGCTAGAATTCCGGACCGCGATCGCTAACTCGCGGGACCGCAATTGGCCCGCGGACCAGCCGGCGGGACCCACTTGACTTCCTATCCGCCTTCGCTGGTTCCCAAGTCGGCTAGAATTCCGGACCGCAATCGCTAACTCGCGGGACCGCAATTGGCCCGCGGACCAGCCGGCGGGACCCAATCCACTTCCTATCCGCCTTCGCTGGTTCCCAAGTCGGCTAGAATTCCGGACCGCGATCGCTAACTCGCGGGACCGCAATTGGCCCGCGGACCAGCCGGCGGGACCCGCTCCACTTCCTATCCGCCTTCGCTGGTTCCCAAGTCGGCCACAAATTACGATTATTCGGCCTCTCGCTCTGGAAGTGCCATCGGCACTTGCTCGGAAAAGTGTCCGCCTCTTCTGGTTCCCTAGGTCGGCCGCCAAATGCGAAAAATCGGCCTCTACCCCGTTTGGGTACCAGGGGTAGGGTGCAGTACCAACTTTGGTCTTCAGGTGCGCCAGAGCGCGATGGTTGGTCCCACTAGTCAGCGTACTCATCGACGGTTTACTCCCCTTTCGCAAAATATAGTGGGCACGTATGTGCAGGACTGTTTATTTTTATTTTGAAAAATTTTCTAAGTGCCAGCGGACGCTGGCACACGACGTGTCCGAGCCACGATGGTGCCCAGGCCGGACAGCGACGGCGAAAAAGCCCATTCTGGAAGTTTCGAATATGCCAACGGCAAAAGCGGCGTGATGTGTCCGCCTCGGCTGGTTCTCCGGCCGGCCAGAAAAAGTGAAAATTCGGCCTCTCGCTCTGGAGGTCCGACGAACTTTGGCGAATATTTTCTAAGTGCCAACGGGTGTTACACCGTAATGTGTCCGACGCGGCTGGTTCCTCCGGTCGGCCAGAAAAAGTGAAAATTCGGCCTCTTCGCCTGGAAGTCCGGCCGACTTGGGCGAATATTTTCTAAGTGCCAACGGGTGTTGCGCCGAAATGTGTCCGACTCGGCTGGTTCCCCGAGTCGGCCCGAACGAGCGAAAATTCGGCCTCTTCGCCTGGAAGTCCGACGAACTTTGGCGAATATTTTCTAAGTGCCAACGGGTGTTCGGCCGTAATGTGTCCGACTCGGCTGGTTCCCCGAGTCGGCCCGAACGAGCGAAAATTCGGCCTCTTCGCCTGGAGGTCCAACGAACTTTGGCGAATATTTTCTAAGTGCCAACGGGTGTTACACCGTAATGTGTCCGACTCGGCTGGTTCCCCGAGTCGGTCAGAAAAAGTGAAAATTCAGGCTCTTCGCCTGGAAGTCCGGCCGACTTTGGCGAATATTTTCTAAGTGCCAACGGGTTTTCGGCCGTAATGTGTCCGACTCGGCTGGTTCCCCGAGTCGGCCCGAACGAGCGAAAATTCAGCCTCTTCGCCTGGAAGTCCGGCCGACTTTGGCGAATATTTTCTAAGTGCCAACGGGTGTTCGGCCGTAACGGTGTCCGACTCGGCTGGTTCCCCGAGTCGGCCCGAACGAGTGAAAATTCGGCCTCTTGCTCTGGAAGTCCTGCCAATTTGAGCGAATATTTTCTAAGTGCCATCGGTCTTGCCCGGAAAAGTTTCCGACTCGGCTGGTTCCCTAGTTCGGGCCACATAATGTGAAAATTCGGCCTCTTGCTCTGAAGTCCTGCCAACTTGAGCGAATATTTTCTAAGTGCCATCGGGTCTTGCCCGGAAAAGTGTCCGACTCGGCTGGTTCCCCGAGTCGGCCCGAACGTGCGAAAATTCGGCCTCTTGCTCTGGAAGTCCTGCCAACTTGAGCGAATATTTTCTAAGTGCCATCGGGTCTTGCCCGGAAAAGTGTCCGACTCGGCTGGTTCCCCGAGTCGGCCCGAACGAGCGAAAATTCGGCCTCTTGCTCTGGAAGTCCTGCAACTTGAGCGAATATTTTCTAAGTGCCATCGGGTCTTGCCCGGAAAAGTGTCCGACTCGGCTGGTTCCCCGAGTCGGCCACGAATGTGAAAATTCGGCCTCTTGCTCTGGAAGTCCTGCCAACTTGAGCGAATATTTTCTAAGTGCCATCGGTCTTGCCCGGAAAAGTGTCCGACTCGTCTGGTTCCCCGAGTCGGCCCGAACGAGCGAAAATTCGGCCCTCTTGCTCTGGAAGTCCTGCCAACTTGAGCGAATATTTTCTAAGTGCCATCGGGTCTTGCCCGGAAAAGTGTCCGACTCGGCTGGTTCCCTAGTTCGGCCACATAATGTGAAAATTCGGCCTCTTGCTCTGGAAGTCCTGCCAACTTGAGCGAATATTTTCTAAGTGCCATCGGGTCTTGCCCGGAAAAGTGTCCGACTCGTCTGGTTCCCCGAGTCGGCCCCGAACGAGCGAAATTCGGCCTCTTGCTCTGGAAGTCCTGCCAACTTGAGCGAATATTTTCTAAGTGCCATCGGGTCTTGCCGGGAAAAGTGTCCGACTCGGCTGGTCCCTAGTTCGGCCACATAATGGTGAAAAATTCGGCCTCTTGCTCTGGAAGTCCTGCCAACTTGAGCGAGATATTTTCTAAGTACCATCGGGTCTTGCCCGGAAAAGTGTCCGAGCTCGGCTGGTTCCCCCGAGTCGGCCCGAACGAGCGAAAATGTCGGCCTCTTGCTCTGGAAGTCTTGCACTGGAATCTTTGAGGCGAATATTTTCTAAGTGCCATCGGG
>NW_028284197.1:32500-43145 GCF_059516105.1 Syngnathus floridae | reverse complement strand
ATGGCACTTAGAAAATATTCGCTCAAGTTGGCAGGACTTCCAGAGCAAGAGGCCGAATTTTCACTCGTTCGGGCCGACTCGGGGAACCAGCCGAGTCGGACACGTTACGGCCGAACACCCGTTGGCACTTAGAAAATATTCGCCAAAGTTCGTCGGACTTCCAGAGCAAGAGGCCGAATTTTCGCTCGTTCGGGCCGACTCGGGGAACCAGCCGAGTCGGACACTTTTCCGGGCAAGCCCCGATGGCACTTAGAAAATATTCGCTCAAGTTGGCAGGACTTCCAGAGCAAGAGGCCGAATTTTCGCTCGTTCGGGCCGACTCGGGGAACCAGCCGAGTCGGACACTTTTCCGGGCAAGACCCGATGGCACTTAGAAAATATTCGCTCAAGTTGGCGGGACTTCCAGAGCGAGAGGCCGAATTTTCGCTCGTTCGGGCCGACTCGGGGAACCAGCCGAGTCGGACACTTTTCCGGGCAAGACCCGATGGCACTTAGAAAATATTCGCTCAAGTTGGCAGGACTTCCAGAGCAAGAGGCCGAATTTTCGCTCGTTCGGGCCGACTCGGGGAACCAGCCGAGTCGGACACGTTACGGCCGAACAGCCGTTGGCACTTTGAAAATATTCGCTCAAGTTGGCAGGACTTCCAGAGCAAGAGGCCGAATTTTCACTCGTTCGGGCCGACTCGGGGAACCAGCCGAGTCGGACACGTTACGGCCGAACAGCCGTTGGCACTTTGAAAATATTCGCTCAAGTTGGCAGGACTTCCAGAGCAAGAGGCCGAATTTTCACTCGTTCGGGCCGACTCGGGGAACCAGCCGAGTCGGACACGTTACGGCCGAACACCCGTTGGCACTTAGAAAATATTCGCTCAAGTTGGCAGATCTTCCAGAGCAAGAGGCCGAATTTTCGCTCGTTCGGGCCGACCGGAGGAACCAGCCGAGTCGGACACATTACGGTGTAACACCCGTTGGCACTTAGAAAATATTCGCCAAAGTTCGTTGGACCTCCAGGCGAAGAGGCCGAATTTTCGCTCCTTCGGGCCGACTCGGGGAACCAGCCGAGTCGGACACATTACGGCCGAACACCCGTTGGCACTTAGAAAATATTCGCCCAAGTCGGCCGGACTTCCAGGCGAAGAGGCCGAATTTTCGCTCGTTCGGGCCGACCGGAGGAACCAGCCGAGTCGGACACATTACGGTGTAACACCCGTTGGCACTTAGAAAATATTCGCCAAAGTTCGTCGGACCTCCAGAGCAAGAGGCCGAATTTTCACTTTTTCTGGCCGACCGGAGGAACCAGCCGCGTCGGACACATTACGGTGTAACACCCGTTGGCACTTAGAAAATATTCGCCAAAGTTCGTCGGACCTCCAGAGCGAGAGGCCGAATTTTCACTTTTTCTGGCCGACCGGAGAACCAGCCGAGGCGGACACATCGCGCCGCTTTTGCCGTTGGCATATTCGAAACTTCCAGAATCGGCTTTTTCGCCGTCGCTGTCCGGCCTGGGCACCATCGTGGCTCGGACACGTCGTGTGCCAGCGTCCGCTGGCACTTAGAAAATTTTTCAAAATAAAAATAAACAGTCCTGCACATACGTGCCCACTATATTTTGCGAAAGGGGAGTAAACCGTCGATGAGTACGCTGACTAGTGGGACCAACCATCGCGCTCTGGCGCACCTGAAGACCAAAGTTGGTACTGCACCCTACCCCTGGTACCCAAACGGGGTAGAGGCCGATTTTTCGCTTTTGGCGGCCGACCTAGGGAACCAGAAGAGGCGGACACTTTTCCGAGCAAGTGCCGATGGCACTTCCAGAGCGAGAGGCCGAATAATCGTAATTTGTGGCCGACTTGGGAACCAGCGAATGCGGATAGGAAGTGGAGCGGGTCCCGCCGGCTGGTCCGCGGGCCAATTGCGGTCCCGCGAGTTAGCGATCGCGGTCCGGAATTCTAGCCGACTTGGGAACCAGCGAAGGCGGATAGGAAGTCAAGCGGGTCCCGCTGGCTGGTCCGCGGGCCATTTAGGGTCCCGCGAGTTAGCGATCGCGGTCCGGAATTCTAGCCGACTTGGGAACCAGCGAAGGCGGATAGGAAGTGGAGCGGGTCCCGCCGGCTGGTCCGCGGGCCAATTGCGGTCCCGCGAGTTAGCGATCGCGGTCCGGAATTCTAGCCGACTTGGGAACCAGCGAAGGCGGATAGGAAGTCAAGCGGGTCCCGCTGGCTGGTCCGCGGGCCATTTAGGGTCCCGCGAGTTAGCGATCGCGGTCCGGAATTCTAGCCGACTTGGGAACCAGCGAAGGCGGATGGGAAGTCAAGTGGGTCCCGCCGGCTGGTCCGCGGGCCAATTGCGGTCCCGCGAGTTAGCGATCGCGGTCCGGAATTCTAGCCGACTTGGGAACCAGCGAAGGCGGATGGGTGGTCACCGAGGTCCCGCCGGCTGGTCCGCGGGCCATTTAGGGTCCCGCGAGTTACCGGTCGCGGCCCGGAATTCTAGCCGACTTGGGAACCAGCGAAGGCGGATAGGAAGTCAAGTGGGTCCCGCCGGCTGGTCCGCGGGCCATTTAGGGTCCCGCGAGTTAGCGATCGCGGTCCGGAATTCTAGCCGACTTGGGAACCAGCGAAGGCGGATGGGTGGTCACCGAGGTCCCGCCGGCTGGTCCGCGGGCCATTTAGGGTCCCGCGAGTTACCGATCGCGGTCCGGAATTCTAGCCGGCCAGGGACCACCGCAAGGCGGATGGGTGGTCACCGAGGTCCCGCCGGCTGGTCCGCGGGCCATTTAGGGTCCCGCGAGTTACCGATCGCGGTCCGGAATTCTAGCCGGCCGGGGACCACCGCGAGGCGGATGGGTCTTCACCGAGGTCCCGCCGGCTGGTCCGCGGGCCATTTAGGGTCCCGCGAGTTACCGATCGCGGCCCGGAATTCTAGCCGGCCGGGGACCACCGCGAGGCGGATGGGTCTTCACCGAGGTCCCGCCGGCTGGTCCGCGGGCCATTTAGGGTCCCGCGAGGTACCGATCGCGGTCCGGAATTCTACCCGGCCGGGGACCACCGCGAGGCGGATGGGTCTTCACCGAGGTCCCGCCGGCTGGTCCGCGGGCCATTTAGGGTCCCGCGAGAGGTACCGATCGCGGTCCGGAATTCTACCCGGCCGGGGACCACCGCGAGGCGGATGGGTCTTCACCGAGGTCCCGCC
This sequence comes from Syngnathus floridae, assembly GCF_059516105.1. Lineage (NCBI taxonomy): Eukaryota > Metazoa > Chordata > Actinopteri > Syngnathiformes > Syngnathidae > Syngnathus > Syngnathus floridae. The sequence goes on along the minus strand of NW_028284197.1, from coordinate 39,953 downwards.
GGCTGGTCCGCGGGCCATTTAGGGTCCCGCGAATTAGCGATCGCGGTCCGGAATTCTAGCCGGCCAGGGACCACCGCGAGGCGGATGGGTGGTCACCGAGGTCCCGCCGGATGGTCCGCGGGCCATTTAGGGTCCCGCGAATTACCGATCGCGGTCCGGAATTCTAGCCGGCCAGGGACCACCGCGAGGCGGATGGGTGGTCACCGAGGTCCCGCCGGCTGGTCCGCGGGCCATTTAGGGTCCCGCGAGTTTGCGATCGCGGTCCGGAATTCTAGCCGGCCAGGGACCACCGCGAGGCGGATGGGTGGTCACCGAGGTCCCGCCGGCTGGTCCGCGGGCCATTTAGGGTCCCGCGAATTAGCGATCGCGGTCCGGAATTCTAGCCGGCCGGGGACCACCGCGAGGCGGATGGGTGGTCACCGACGTCCCGCCGGCTGGTCCGCGGGCCATTTAGGGTCCCGCGAGTTAGCGATCGCGGTCCGGAATTCTAGCCGGCCCGGAGCCACCCAGAGGCCGTGCACACGCGCCGGGTGGCCGGAAATACCTCCAGCCGAGCGGACATGCACTTTATAAGCACCTTGGACGAGATGGCTGAGCCTTACTCGACTTCCAGCACTTCTAAGCGTTCTCCACGGCCCGCTGTGCTTCCAGAAGACCTCCAGCCGGTCCTCATGGTGCTTTCCTCCTCACTCTCCCAGCCGAACGAGGCTTCCAGAGCCCCGGTTAAGCATTTTACGCGGCCCGCCGAGCCTCCACAGCACTTCCAGCCGGTTCTCCGGCTGCTTTCCTCCTCACTCTATAAGTCGACCCAGGCTTCCAGCACCCCGGCTAAACGTTTTACGCGGCCCGCTGAGCTTCCAGAGCACCGGCTAAGCGTTTTACGCGGCCCGCTGAGCTTCCACAGCACCTCCAGCCGGATCTCCGGGTGCTCCCATCCTCACTGTTTAAGCCGAACGAGGCTTCCAGAGCCCCGGCTAAGCGTTTTACGCGGCCCGCTGAGCTTCCGGAGCACCTCCAGCCGGTTCCACGGGTGCTTTCCTCCTCATTCTTGACGCCCGAGGAGGCTTCCAGCACTCCGGCTAAGCGTTTTACGCGGCCCGCTGAGCTTCCAGAGCACCTCCAGCCGGTTCCACGGCTGCTTTCCTCCTCACTTAATAAGCCGCCCGAGGCTTCCAGAGCCCCGGCTAAACGTTTTGCGCGGCCCGCTGAACTTCCAGAGCACCTCCAGCCGGTTCCCCGGCTGCTTTCCTCCTCACTTTCTAAGCCGCCCGAGGCTTCCAGAGCCCCGGCAAAGCGTTCTCCGCGTCCCGGTGATCTTCCCGGAGGTCGTAACGGGGAATTACCTCCCTCTAGCGGACACGGCGGGTAAATACGCCAGCTCTCGCACTTAGCGCACACTCGCGTTGCTGCGCGTCTGATGGCACTTTGAGTAGCCAAAATGCGGGAGTAACTGTCACTCTCTTAAGGTAGGCTCACTTGAGATTTTTTTGAACGGTTCGTGGATAAATATATGATATATACTACATATGATCGCATTTATAGTCAAATCATATCAAAATGTCATTCTCCGGGTGCTTTCCTCCTCACTCTTGACGCCCGAGGAGGCTTCCAGAGCCTCGGCTAAGCGTTTTACGCGGCCCGCTGAGCTCCCACCGCACCTCCAGCCGGTTCTCATGAGGCTTTCCGCCTCATTTTCTAAGCCGAAGGAGGCTTCCACAGCCCCGGCTAAGCGTTTTGCGCGGCCCGCTGAACTTCCAGAGCACCTCCAGCCGGTTCCCCGAGTGCTTTCCGCCTCACTTTCTAAGCCGCCCGAGGCTTCCAGAGCCCCGGCTAAGCGTTCTCCGCGTCCCGCTGATCTTCCCGGAGCTTGTAACGGGGAAATACCTCCCTCTAGCGGACACGGCGGGTAAATACGCCAGCTCTCGCACTTAGCGCACACTCGCGTTGCTGCGCGTCCGGTGGCACTTTGAGCGGCCAAACGGCGGGAGTAACTGTCACTCTCTTAAGGTAGGCTCACCTGAGATTTTTTTTAACCGTCCGCGGAGGCGACCGGGACCACCGGGACAGCCGGGAGGCCGTGCGCGCGGGCCAAGTGGCCGAAAATAGCTCCAGCCCAGCGGATCTGCACTTTACAAGCTCCGCGGATGAGATCGCGGAGCATTATTCGACTTCCAGCGGCCGGTGCGCTTACGCACGCCGCCCGGAACCTCCGGGAGGCCGTGCGCATGCGCAAGTGGCCGAAAATAGCTCCTAGCCGACCGGATCTGCACTTTACAAGCTCCGCGGATGAGATCGCGGAGCTTTATCCGACTTCCAGCGGCCGGTGCGCTCGCGCACTCCACCCGGCACCTCCGGGAGGCCGTGCGCATGCGCAAGTGGCCCAAAATAGCTCCAGCCCAGCGGATCGGCTGTTTACAAGCACCGCGGATGAGATCAAGGAGCTTTATCCGACTTCCAGCGGCCGGTGCGCTCGCGCACTCCACCCGGCACCTCCGGGAGGCCGTGCGCGCGCGCCAAGTGGCCCAAAATAGCTCCAGCCCAGCGGATCTGCACTCCGCGGATGAGATCGCGGAGCTTTTTTCGACTTCCAGCGGCCGGCGCGCACGACGAGCGGACCCGGTGACGGTCCAGCTCCACCCGGTACCTCGCACGGCCCGCTTCTCCCCCCCGCGCGGACTTCCGAGCGCTCGGGGAGACGTTCGGAAGCCGCCGGTGACGTTGGAGCGGGGAAATACCTCCCTCCAGCGGACACGGCGAGTAAATACACCTTCGGCCAAACGGCGGGAGTAACTATGACTCTCTTAAGGTAGCGGCACTCGACATCTTTTTCGCGGTTCGTGGACGACCCGGCCGGTTCTCGGGGGTGCTTTTTCTCCTAACTCTCGACCCCCGAGGAGGCTTCCAGAGCCCCGGCTAAGCGTTTTACGCGGCCCGCTGAGCTTCCACAGCACCTCCAGCCGGTTCCACGGGTGCTTCCCTCCTCACTCATGACGCCCGAGGAGGCTTCCAGAGCCCCGGCTAAGCGTTTTACGCGGCCCGCTGAGCTTCCACCGCACCTCCAGCCGGTTCTCATGGGGCTTTCCTCCTAACTCTCGACCCCCGAGGAGGCTTCCAGAGCCCCGGCTAAGCGTTTTACGCGGCCCGCTGAGCTTCCACAGCACCTCCAGCCGGTTCCACGGGTGCTTCCCTCCTCACTCATGACGCCCGAGGAGGCTTCCAGAGCCCCGGCTAAGCGTTTTCCGCGGCCCGCCGAGCGTCCGGAGGAGCTCCGGCCGGTCCTCGGGGTGCTTTCTTCCCAACTATTGACGCCCGAGGAGGCTTCCAGAGCCCCGGCTAAGCGTTCTCCGCGTCCCGCTGATCTTCCCGGAGCTTGTAACGGGGAAATACCTCCCTCTAGCGGACACGGCGGGTAAATACGCCACCTCTCGCACTTAGCGCACACTCGCGTTGCTGCGCGTCCGATGGCACTCTGAGCGGCCAAACGGCGGGAGTAACTGTCACTCTCTTAAGGTAGGCTCACTTGAGATTTTTTTAACCGTCCGCGGAGGCGAGCGGGACCACCGGGACAGCCGGGAGGCCGTGCGCGCGGGCCAAGTGGCCGAAAATAGCTCCAGGCCGACCGGATCGGCTAGTTGTAAGCACCGCGGATGAGATCGCGGAGCATTATTCGACTTCCAGCGGCCCGTGCGCTTACGCACGCCGCCCGGAACCTCCGGGAGGCCGTGCGCGCGCGCAAGTGGCCGAAAATAGCTCCAAGACGACCGGATCTGCACTTTACAAGCACCGCGGATGAGATCGCGGAGCATTATTCGACTTCCAGCGGCCCGTGCGCTTTCGCACGCCGCCCGGAACCTCCGGGAGGCCGTGCGCATGCGCAAGTGGCCGAAAATAGCTCCTAGCCGACCGGATCGGCTGTTTACAAGCACCGCGGATGAGATCGCGGAGCTTTATGCGACTTCCAGCGGCCGGTGCGCTCGCGCACTCCACCCGGCACCTCCGGGAGGCCGTGCGCGCGCGCCAAGTGGCCCAAAATAGCTCCAGCCCAGCGGATCTGCACTTTACAAGCTCCGCGGATGAGATCGCGGAGCTTTATTCGACTTCCAGCGGCCGGTGCGCACGACGAGCGGACCCGGTGACGGTCCAGCTCCACCCGGTACCTCGCACGGCCCGCTTCTCCCCCACGCGCGGACTTCCGAGCGCTCGGGGAGACGTTCGGAAGCCGCCGGTGACGTTGGAGCGGGGAAATACCTCCCTCCAGCGGACACGGCGAGTAAATACACCTTCGGCCAAACGGCGGGAGTAACTATGACTCTCTTAAGGTAGCGGCACTCGACATCTTTTTCACGGTTCGTGGAGGACCCGGCCGGTTCTCGGGGGTGCTTTTTCTCCTAACTCTTGACCCCCGAGGAGGCTTCCAGAGCCCCGGCTGAGCGTTTTACGCGGCCCGCCGAGCCTCCACAGCACTTCCAGCCGGTTCTCCGGGTGCTTCACTCCTCACTCTTTAAGCCGAACGAGGCTTCCAGAGCCTCGGCTAAGCGTTTTACGCGGCCCGCTGAACTTCCACAGCACCTCCAGCCGGTTCCACGGGTGCTTTCCTCCTCACTTTATAAGCCGAACGAGGCTTCCAGAGCCCCGGCTAAGCGTTTTACGCGGCCCGCTGAACTTCCACAGCACCTCCAGCCGGTTCCACGGGTGCTTTCCTCCTCACTCTTGACGCCCGAGAAGGCTTCCAGAGCCCCGGCTAAACGTTTTACGCGGCCCGCTGAACTTCCCCAGCACCCCCAGCCGGTTCCCCGAGTGCTTTCCACCTCACTTTCTAAGCCGAACGAGGCTTCCAGAGCCCCGGCTAAGCGTTCTCCGCGTCCCGGTGATCTTCCCGGAGGTCGTAACGGGGAAATACCTCCCTCCAGCGGACACGGAGAGAAATTACACCGCCTCTCGCACAGACGCGGGTAAACGGCGGGAGTAACTATGACTCTCTTAAGGTAGCCTCACTTGACATCTCTTTAACGGTTCGTGGATAAATACATGATATATACTACATATGATCGCATTTACAGCCAAATAATATAAAATGAGCATTCGGTTATAAACATTGTATTCATCAAGTTCATAGGTGATGTTAATATTTATATATTTAATGTTTATAGGTGATGTTAATATTTATATATTTATTTTGTACATCATGTTATACGACACTTGCTATAGGATCATGATGTGATCATATCGGCGGAAGTCGGCCCGGGCTCCGGGTGAAGAGGCCGAATTCTCGCCACTCGCGGCCGACCGGGGAACCAGCAGAGGCGGACGCATCACGGCGCAAGAGCCCTTGGCACTTAGAAAAAAATTGGCAAAAGTCGAGCCGCGCTCCAGGTGAAGAGGCCGAATTCTCGCTACTCGTGGCCGACCGGGGAACCAGCAGAGGCGGACGCATCACGGCGCAAGAGCCCTTGGCACTTCGAAAAAATTGGGCAAAAGTCGCTCCGCGCTCCAGGTGAAGAGGCCGAATTCTCGCCACTCGTGGCCGACCGGGGAACCAGCAGAGGCGGACGCATCGCGGCGCGAGAGCCCTTGGCACTTAGAAAAAATTTGGCAAAAGTCGCTCCGGGCTCCAGGTGAAGAGGCCGAATTCTCGCTACTAGTGGCCGACCGGGGAACCAGCGAAGGCGGGTAAGCTTTCTATGGAGCCCCGCCGGCTGGTCCGCGGGCCGAACGTGGTCCCGTCACCTACCGACAGCGGACGCCGATCCACGCCCGGCAAGGACCACCCAGAGGCGGACACGCTCTCCGACGAGCCCCGCCGGCCGGTCCGCGGCGGGAAATGCGCCCTCTGGCGGACACGCCGTTGTAAATGAATGGGCTTTGGCACTTAGTGCATTTTCGCAAAAGTTGAGCCGCGCTCCGGGCGAAGAGGCCGAATTCTCGCTACTCGCGGCCGACCGGGGAACCAGCGAAGGCGGGTAAGCTTTCAAGAGAGCCCCGCCGGCTGGTCCGCGGGCCGAACGTGGTCCCGTAAAGTACCGACAGCGGACGCCGACCCACGCCCGGCAAGGACCACCGAGAGGCGGACACGCTCTCCGACGAGCCCCGCCGGCCGGTCCGCGGCGGGAAATGCGCCCTCTGGCGGACACGCCGTTGTAAATGAATGGGCTTTGGCACTTAGTGCATTTTCGAATAAGTTGAGCCGCGCTCCGGGCGAAGAGGCCGAATTCTCGCTACTCGTGGCCGACCGGGGAACCAGCGAAGGCGGGTAGGCTTTCAAGAGAGCCCCGCCGGCTGGTCCGCGGGCCAATTATGGTCCCGTCACCTACCTACAGCGGACGCCGACCCACGCCCGGCAGGAACCACCGAGAGGTGGACACGCTCTCCGACGAGCCCCGCCGGCCGGTCCGCGGCGGGAAATGCGCCCTCTGGCGGACACGCCGTTGTAAATGAATGGGCTTTGGCACTTAGTGCATTTTCGCAAAAGTTGAGCAGTGCTCCGGGCGAAGAGGCCGAATTCTCGCCACTCGCGGCCCACCAGGGAACCAGCGAAGGCGGGTAAGCTTTCAAGAGAGCCCCGCCGGCTGGTCCGCGGGCCAATTATGGTCCCGTAACGTACCGACAGTGGACGCCGACCCACGCCCGGCAAGGACCACCGAGAGGCGGATAACGGCGCACACCGCGAACGGCGGGTGGCGGTCGCTGGGTGGCGGTCGGCTGGTGGCGGTCGGGGGGTGGCGGTCGGGGATGGTGCTTGGGGATGGTGCTTGGGGACCGGTGGCGCCGGAGGCGCACACCGCGAACGGCTGGTGGCGGTCGGCTGGTGGCGGTCGGCTGGTGGCGGTCGGCTGGTGGCGGTCGGGGGGTGGCGGTCGGGGGGTGGCGGTCGGGGATGGTGCTTGGGGATGGTGCTTGGGACCGGTGGCGCCGGAGGCGCACACCGCGAACGGCTGGTGGCGGTCGGCTGGTGGCGGTCGGCTGGTGGCGGTCGGCTGGTGGCAGTCGGCTGGTGGCGGTCGGGGGGTGGCGGTCGGGGGGTGGCGGTCGGGGATGGTGCTTGGGGATGGTGCTTGGGACCGGTGGCGCCGGAGGCGCACACCGCGAACGGCTGGTGGCGGTCGGCTGGTGGCGGTCGGCTGGTGGCAGTCGGCTGGTGGCGGTCGGGGGGTGGCGGTCGGGGGGTGGCGGTCGGGGGGTGGCGCTTGGGGATGGTGGCGGTCGCCTTGTGGCGGTCGGGGGGTGGCGGTCGGGGGGTGGCGCTTGGGGATGGTGGCGGTCGCCTTGTGGCGGTCGGGGGGTGGCGGTCGGGGGTGGCGCTTGGGGATGGTGGCGGTCGCCTTGTGGCGGTCGCCTTGTGGCGGTCGCCTTGTGGCGGTCGGGGGGTGGCGGTCGGGGGGTGGCGCTTGGGGATGGTGGCGGTCGCCTTGTGGCGGTCGGGGGGTGGCGGTCGGGGGGTGGCGGTCGGGGGGTG
>NW_028284197.1:5000-20000 GCF_059516105.1 Syngnathus floridae | reverse complement strand
CGGTGTGACCGTCCAACGCGGGCATCGCTAGATTAGCCGTGGCCACGATCCTTCCACACCGCGAGCCTTTCGCCCTCGGCCGGTGTCGGTCAACGTGTGGGGTGGGGGGGAAGGACGGCTGCCGGGAGCAGACAGCCGTCCCCGGGTGGGGTGTACAGTCCCTTCACCGCGGCCGCCGGGAGCAGACGGCCGTCGAGCGATTCTGCCATTGTCCCTAGGACTTTGTACATTTCAAAGACCCTGCGCGCGGGCCGCTGATCCCGCTCGGTCGCTCCGGCCTGTGTTTAAGGAGGCGGCCGGTCCTCCCATTCTGCCAGTGTTCCTTGGACTTTGAAAAGTCTTTCCGCTCCGGGCTAGGGCGGGTGAGGTCGTCTCGAACCACGTGCCTGAAGGCCGCCTCGCGCCGGATGCAGGCCCCGCTCTGTCGTGCGGTGTGACCGTCCAACGCGGGCATCGCTAGATTAGCCGTGGCCACGATCCTTCCACACCGCGAGCCTTTCGCCCTCGGCTGATGTTCAACCAACGTGTGGGGAGGGGGTTATGGACGGCTGCCGGGAGCAGACAGCCGTCCCCGGGAGGGGAGACTTCACGGCGGCCGCCGGGAGCAGACGGCCGTCGAGAGATTCTGCCAGTGTTCCTTGGACTTTGACTATTTCAAAGTCTTTCCGCTCCGGGCTAGGGCGGGTGAGGTCGTCTCGAACCACGTGCCTGAAGGCCGCCTCGCGCCGGATGCAGGCCCCGCTCTGTCGTGCGGTGTGACCGTCCAACGCGGGCATCGCTAGATTAGCCGTGGCCACGATCCTTCCACACCGCGAGCCTTTCGCCCTCGGCCGGTGTTCGCTCAACGCGCGGGCCGCTGATCCCGCTCCATCTCTCCGGCCTGTGTTTAAGGAGGCGGCCGGTCCTCCCATTCTGCCAGTGTTCCTTGGACTTTGAAAATTTCAAAGTCTTTCCGCTCCGGGCTAGGGCGGGTGAGGTCGTCTCGAGCCACGTGCCTGAAGGCCGCCTCGCGCCGGATGCAGGCCCCGCTCTGTCGTGCGGTGTGACCGTCCAACGCGGGCATCGCTAGATTAGCCGTGGCCACGATCCTTCCACACCGCGAGCCTTTCGCCCTCGGCTGGTGTTCGTCCAACGTGTGGGGAGGGGGTTAAGGACGGCTGCCGGGAGCAGACAGCCGTCCCCGGGAGGGGAGACTTCACGGCGGCCGCCGGGAGCAGACGGCCGTCGAGAGATTCTGCCAGCGTTCCTTGTACTTTGAATATTTCACAGCCGTGCTCGCACTTAGGAAATTTTCGAGCGCTGTGGCACTTAGACATTTTTCGTCAAGCGTGGCACTTAGAAATTTTTCGTCAAGAGAGGCACTTAGACATTTTTCGTCAAGAGTGACACTTAGAAAATTTTTCACTCTCTTTGTGCCTTCCAGGGTGCTGTGCAACCCTGCGTGTTGTGTTCCCACCGAGCAAGGGGCGCTGCTGGCGGCCATGACCAAGCGCTCGGCACCGGGCCCTTTCATTTTGTGGGGTAAATTATGCGCCCCCCATGCTCGTTCTGACTATATTTTGCGAAAGGGGGGTAAATCGTTGATGAGTACGCTGACTAGGGGGACCAACCATCGTACTCTGGCGCACCTGAAGACCAAAGTTGGTACTGCACCCTACCCCTGGTACCCCAACCCCTGGTACCTAAAGAGGGAGAGGCCGAATTTTCGCTTTCGGCGGCCGACCGCGGGAACCAGCCGAGGCGGACACTTTTCGGCTCAAGAGCCGTTGGCACTTAGAAAAAATTCGCACAAGTTGGCAGGACTTCCGGGGCCAGAGGCCGAATTTTCGCTTTTGGTGGCCGTTATGGGGAACCAGCCGAGGCGGACACTTTACGGCTGTTGAGTCGTTGGCACTTAGAAAAAATTCGCACAAGTTGGCAGGACTTCCAGAGCAAGAGGCCGAATTTTCGCTTTTGGTGGCCGTTATGGGGAACCAGCCGAGGCGGACACTTTACGGCTGTTGAGTCGTTGGCACTTAGAAAAAATTCGCACAAGTTGGCAGGACTTCCAGGAGAAGAGGCCGAATTTTCGCTTTTGGTGGCCGACCTGGGGAACCAGCCGAGGCGGACACTTTTCGGCTCAAGAGCCGTTGGCACTTAGAAAATATTTGCCAAACTTGGCTTGACTTCCAGGAGAAGAGGCCGAATTTTCGCTTTTGGTGGCCGACCTGGGGAACCAGCCGAGGCGGACACTTTTCGGCTCAAGAGCCGTTGGCACTTAGAAAATATTTGCCAAACTTGGCTTGACTTCCAGGAGAAGAGGCCGAATTTTCACTTTTGGTGGCCAACCTGGGGAACCAGCCGAGGCGGACACTTTACGCTGGTTGAGTCGTTGGCACTTAGAAAATATTTGCCAAACTTGGCTTGACTTCCAGGAGAAGAGGCCGAATTTTCACTTTTGGTGGCCGACCTGGGGAACCAGCCGAGGCGGACACTTTAGGCTGGTTGAGTCGTTGGCACTTAGAAAATATTCGCCAAACTTGGCTTGACTTCCAGGAGAAGAGGCCGAATTTTCACTTTTGGTGGCCGACCTGGGGAACCAGCCGAGGCGGACACTTTAGGCTGGTTGAGTCGTTGGCACTTAGAAAATATTTGCCAAACTTGGCCAGACTTCCAGGAGAAGAGGCCGAATTTTCACTTTTGGTGGCCGACCTGGGGAACCAGCCGAGGCGGACACTTTAGGCTGGTTGAGTCGTTGGCACTTAGAAAAGATTTGCCAAACTTGGCCAGACTTCCAGGAGAAGAGGCCGAATTTTCACTTTTGGTGGCCGTTATGGGGAACCAGCCGAGGCGGACACTTTACGCTGGTTGAGTCGTTGGCACTTAGAAAATATTTGCCAAACTTGGCTTGACTTCCAGGAGAAGAGGCCGAATTTTCACTTTTGTGGGCCGTTATGGGGAACCAGCCGAGGCGGACACTTTACGCTGGTCGAGTCGATGGCACTTAGAAAATATTCGCCAAACTTGGCTTGACTTCCAGGAGAAGAGGCCGAATTTTCACTTGTGGTACCCGACCTGGGGAACCAGCCGAGGCGGACACTTTAGGCTGGTTGAGTCGTTGGCACTTAGAAAATATTCGCCAAACTTGGCTTGACTTCCAGGAGAAGAGGCCGAATTTTCACTTTTGGTGGCCGACCTGGGGAACCAGCCGAGGCGGACACTTTAGGCTGGTTGAGTCGTTGGCACTTAGAAAATATTTGCCAAACTTGGCCAGACTTCCAGGAGAAGAGGCCGAATTTTCACTTTTGGTGGCCGACCTGGGGAACCAGCCGAGGCGGACACTTTAGGCTGGTTGAGTCGTTGGCACTTAGAAAATATTTGCCAAACTTGGCTTGACTTCCAGGAGAAGAGGCCGAATTTTCACTTTTCATGGCCGTTATGGGGAACCAGCCGAGGCGGACACTTTTCGGCTCAAGAGCCGTTGGCACTTAGAAAATATTTGCCAAACTTGGCTTGACTTCCAGGAGAAGAGGCCGAATTTTCACTTTTGGTGGCCGTTATGGGGAACCAGCCGAGGCGGACACTTTACGCTGGTTGAGTCGTTGGCACTTAGAAAATATTCGCCAAACTTGGCCAGACTTCCAGGAGAAGAGGCCGAATTTTCACTTTTGGTGGCCGACCTGGGGAACCAGCCGAGGCGGACACTTTACGGCTGTTGAGTCGTTGGCACTTAGAAAATATTTGCCAAACTTGGCTTGACTTCCAGGAGAAGAGGCCGAATTTTCACTTTTGGTGGCCGTTATGGGGAACCAGCCGAGGCGGACACTTTACGCTGGTCGAGTCGTTGGCACTTAGAAAATATTTGCCAAACTTGGCCAGACTTCCAGGAGAAGAGGCCGAATTTTCACTTTTGGTGGCCGACCTGGGGAACCAGCCGAGGCGGACACTTTACGCTGGTTGAGTCGTTGGCACTTAGAAAATATTCGCCAAACTTGGCCAGACTTCCAGGAGAAGAGGCCGAATTTTCACTTGTTCTGGCCGTTGTGGGGAACCAGCCGAGGCGGACACTTTACGCTGGTTGAGTCGTTGGCACTTAGAAAATATTCGCCAAACTTGGCCAGACTTCCAGGAGAAGAGGCCGAATTTTCACTTGTTCTGGCCGTTATGGGGAACCAGACGAGGCGGACACATCACCCCGCAAGTGCCGTTGGCACTTTGAAAATATTCGCCAAACTTGGCCAGACTTCCAGGAGAAGAGGCCGAATTTTCACTTGTTCTGGCCGTTATGGGGAACCAGACGAGGCGGACACATCACCCCGCAAGTGCCGTTGGCACTTTGAAAATATTCGCCAAACTTGGCCAGACTTCCAGGAGAAGAGGCCGAATTTTCACTTGTTCTGGCCGTTATGGGGAACCAGACGAGGCGGACACATCACCCCGCAAGTGCCGTTGGCACTTTGAAAATATTCGCCAAACTTGGCCGGACTTCCAGGAGAAGAGGCCGAATTTTCACTTGTTCTGGCCGACCTGGGGAACCAGACGAGGCGGACACATCACCCCGCAAGTGCCGTTGGCACTTTGAAAATATTCGCCAAACTTGGCCGGACTTCCAGGAGAAGAGGCCGAATTTTCACTTGTTCTGGCCGACCTGGGGAACCAGACGAGGCGGACACATCACCCCGCAAGTGCCGTTGGCACTTTGAAAATATTCGCCAAACTTGGCCGGACTTCCAGGAGAAGAGGCCGAATTTTCACTTTTTCTGGCCGACCTGGGGAACCAGACGAGGCGGACACATCACCCCGCAAGTGCCGTTGGCACTTTGAAAATATTCGAAACTTCCATCAAACACACATCGGCTTTTTCGCCGTCGCTGTCCGGCCTGGGCACCATCGTGGCTCGGACAGTTCGTGTGCCAGCTTCCGTTGGCACTTAGAACATTTTTCAAAATAAAAATAAACAGTCCTGCACATACGTGCCGACTATATTTTGCGAAAGGGGAGTAAACCGATGAGTACACTAACTAGGGGGACCAACAGACCGTAGTGGTCTCCCCTGGTACCTAAATGCATACCCCTGGTACCTCAGCGACTACCCCTGGTACCTAAATGCGTACCCCTGGTACCTCAGAGAGGCCGAATTTTCACATTCCGTGGCCGAACTAGGGAACCGGACGAGGCGGACACTTTTCCGGGAGAGACCCGATGGCACTTAGAAAATATTCGCTCAAGTTGGCAGGACTTCCAGAGCAAGAGGCCGAATTTTCGCTCGTTCGGGCCGACTCGGGGAACCAGCCGAGTCGGACACTTTTCCGGGCAAGACCCGATGGCACTTAGAAAATATTCGCTCAAGTTGGCAGGACTTCCAGAGCAAGAGGCCGAATTTTCACATTATGTGGCCGAACTAGGGAACCAGCCGAGTCGGACACTTTTCCGGGCAAGACCCGATGGCACTTAGAAAATATTCGCTCAAGTTGGCAGGACTTCCAGAGCAAGAGGCCGAATTTTCGCTCGTTCGGGCCGACTCGGGGAACCAGACGAGTCGGACACTTTTCCGGGCAAGACCCGATGGCACTTAGAAAATATTCGCTCAAGTTGGCAGGACTTCCAGAGCAAGAGGCCGAATTTTCACATTATGTGGCCGAACTAGGGAACCAGCCGAGTCGGACACTTTTCCGGGCAAGACCCGATGGCACTTAGAAAATATTCGCTCAAGTTGGCAGGACTTCCAGAGCAAGAGGCCGAATTTTCGCTCGTTCGGGCCGACTCGGGGAACCAGCCGAGTCGGACACTTTTCCGGGCAAGACCCGATGGCACTTAGAAAATATTCGCTCAAGTTGGCAGGACTTCCAGAGCAAGAGGCCGAATTTTCACATTCCGTGGCCGACTCGGGGAACCAGCCGAGTCGGACACTTTTCCGGGCAAGACCCGATGGCACTTAGAAAATATTCGCTCAAGTTGGCAGGACTTCCAGAGCAAGAGGCCGAATTTTCGCTCGTTCGGGCCGACTCGGGGAACCAGCCGAGTCGGACACTTTTCCGGGCAAGACCCGATGGCACTTAGAAAATATTCGCTCAAGTTGGCAGGACTTCCAGAGCAAGAGGCCGAATTTTCGCTCGTTCGGGCCGACTCGGGGAACCAGCCGAGTCGGACACTTTTCCGGGCAAGACCCGATGGCACTTAGAAAATATTCGCTCAAGTTGGCAGGACTTCCAGAGCAAGAGGCCGAATTTTCACATTATGTGGCCGAACTAGGGAACCAGCCGAGTCGGACACTTTTCCGGGCAAGACCCGATGGCACTTAGAAAATATTCGCTCAAATTGGCAGGACTTCCAGAGCAAGAGGCCGAATTTTCACTCGTTCGGGCCGACTCGGGGAACCAGCCGAGTCGGACACGTTACGGCCGAACACCCGTTGGCACTTAGAAAATATTCGCCAAAGTCGGCCGGACTTCCAGGCGAAGAGGCTGAATTTTCGCTCGTTCGGGCCGACTCGGGGAACCAGCCGAGTCGGACACATTACGGCCGAAAACCCGTTGGCACTTAGAAAATATTCGCCAAAGTCGGCCGGACTTCCAGGCGAAGAGCCTGAATTTTCACTTTTTCTGACCGACTCGGGGAACCAGCCGAGTCGGACACATTACGGTGTAACACCCGTTGGCACTTAGAAAATATTCGCCAAAGTTCGTTGGACCTCCAGGCGAAGAGGCCGAATTTTCGCTCGTTCGGGCCGACTCGGGGAACCAGCCGAGTCGGACACATTACGGCCGAACACCCGTTGGCACTTAGAAAATATTCGCCAAAGTTCGTCGGACTTCCAGGCGAAGAGGCCGAATTTTCGCTCGTTCGGGCCGACTCGGGGAACCAGCCGAGTCGGACACATTTCGGCGCAACACCCGTTGGCACTTAGAAAATATTCGCCCAAGTCGGCCGGACTTCCAGGCGAAGAGGCCGAATTTTCACTTTTTCTGGCCGACCGGAGGAACCAGCCGCGTCGGACACATTACGGTGTAACACCCGTTGGCACTTAGAAAATATTCGCCAAAGTTCGTCGGACCTCCAGAGCGAGAGGCCGAATTTTCACTTTTTCTGGCCGGCCGGAGAACCAGCCGAGGCGGACACATCACGCCGCTTTTGCCGTTGGCATATTCGAAACTTCCAGAATGGGCTTTTTCGCCGTCGCTGTCCGGCCTGGGCACCATCGTGGCTCGGACACGTCGTGTGCCAGCGTCCGCTGGCACTTAGAAAATTTTTCAAAATAAAAATAAACAGTCCTGCACATACGTGCCCACTATATTTTGCGAAAGGGGAGTAAACCGTCGATGAGTACGCTGACTAGTGGGACCAACCATCGCGCTCTGGCGCACCTGAAGACCAAAGTTGGTACTGCACCCTACCCCTGGTACCCAAACGGGGTAGAGGCCGATTTTTCGCATTTGGCGGCCGACCTAGGGAACCAGAAGAGGCGGACACTTTTCCGAGCAAGTGCCGATGGCACTTCCAGAGCGAGAGGCCGAATAATCGTAATTTGTGGCCGACTTGGGAACCAGCGAAGGCGGATAGGAAGTCAAGCGCGTCCCGCCGGCTGGTCCGCGGGCCAATTGCGGTCCCGCGAGTTAGCGATCGCGGTCCGGAATTCTAGCCGACTTGGGAACCAGCGAAGGCGGATAGGAAGTGGATTGGGTCCCGCCGGCTGGTCCGCGGGCCAATTGCGGTCCCGCGAGTTAGCGATTGCGGTCCGGAATTCTAGCCGACTTGGGAACCAGCGAAGGCGGATAGGAAGTCAAGTGGGTCCCGCCGGCTGGTCCGCGGGCCAATTGCGGTCCCGCGAGTTAGCGATCGCGGTCCGGAATTCTAGCCGACTTGGGAACCAGCGAAGGCGGATAGGAAGTCAAGCGGGTCCCGCCGGCTGGTCCGCGGGCCAATTGCGGTCCCGCGAGTTAGCGATCGCGGTCCGGAATTCTAGCCGGCCGGGGACCACCGCGAGGCGGATGGGTCTTCACCGAGGTCCCGCCGGCTGGTCCGCGGGCCATTTAGGGTCCCGCGAGTTACCGATCGCGGTCCGGAATTCTACCCGGCCAGGGACCACCGCGAGGCGGATGGGTGGTCACCGATGGTACCGCCGGCTGGTCCGCGGGCCATTTAGGGTCCCGCGAGTTAGCGATCGCGGTCCGGAATTCTAGCCGGCCAGGGACCACCGCGAGGCGGATGGGTGGTCACCGAGGTCCCGCCGGCTGGTCCGCGGGCCATTTAGGGTCCCGAGAGTTAGCGATCGCGGTCCGGAATTCTAGCCGGCCGGGGACCACCGCGAGGCGGATGGGTCTTCACCGAGGTCCCGCCGGCTGGTCCGCGGGCCATTTAGGGTCCCGCGAGTTAGCGATCGCGGTCCGGAATTCTACCCGGCCAGGGACCACCGCGAGGCGGATGGGTCTTCACCGAGGTCCCGCCGGCTGGTCCGCGGGCCATTTAGGGTCCCGCGAGTTACCGATCGCGGTCCGGAATTCTAGCCGGCCGGGGACCACCGCGAGGCGGATGGGTCTTCACCGAGGTCCCGCCGGCTGGTCCGCGGGCCATTTAGGGTCCCGCGAGTTACCGATCGCGGTCCGGAATTCTAGCCGGCCGGGGACCACCGCGAGGCGGATGGGTCTTCACCGAGGTCCCGCCGGCTGGTCCGCGGGCCATTTAGGGTCCCGCGAGTTACCGATCGCGGTCCGGAATTCTACCCGGCCGGGGACCACCGCGAGGCGGATGGGTCTTCACCGAGGTCCCGCCGGCTGGTCCGCGGGCCATTTAGGGTCCCGCGAGTTACCGATCGCGGTCCGGAATTCTAGCCGGCCGGGGACCACCGCGAGGCGGATGGGTCTTCACCGAGGTCCCGCCGGCTGGTCCGCGGGCCATTTAGGGTCCCGCGAGTTACCGATCGCGGTCCGGAATTCTAGCCGGCCGGGAACCACCGCGAGGCGGATGGGTGCTCACCGAGGTCCCGCCGGCTGGTCCGCGGGCCATTTAGGGTCCCGCGAGGTACCGATCGCGGTCCGGAATTCTACCCGGCCGGGGACCACCGCGAGGCGGATGGGTGGTCACCGAGGTCCCGCCGGCTGGTCCGCGGGCCATTTAGGGTCCCGCGAGTTAGCGATCGCGGTCCGGAATTCTAGCCGGCCGGGAACCACCGCGAGGCGGATGGGTGCTCACCGAGGTCCCGCCGGCTGGTCCGCGGGCCATTTAGGGTCCCGCGAGGTACCGATCGCGGTCCGGAATTCTAGCCGGCCGGGGACCACCGCGAGGCGGATGGGTCTTCAATGAGGTCCCGCCGGCTGGTCCGCGGGCCATTTAGGGTCCCGCGAGTTAGCGATCGCGGTCCGGAATTCTAGCCGGCCGGGAACCACCGCGAGGCGGATGGGTGCTCACCGAGGTCCCGCCGGCTGGTCCGCGGGACATTTAGGGTCCCGCGAGGGTACCGATCGCGGTCCGGAATTCTACCCGGCCGGGGACCACCGCGAGGCGGATGGGTGGTCACCGAGGTCCCGCCGGCTGGTCCGCGGGCCATTTAGGGTCCCGCGAGTTAGCGATCACGGTCCGGAATTCTAGCCGGCCGGGAACCACCGCGAGGCGGATGGGTGCTCACCGAGGTCCCGCCGGCTGGTCCGCGGGCCATTTAGGGTCCCGCGAGGTACCGATCGCGGTCCGGAATTCTACCCGGCCGGGGACCACCGCGAGGCGGATGGGTGGTCACCGAGGTCCCGCCGGCTGGTCCGCGGGCCATTTAGGGTCCCGCGAGTTAGCGATCGCGGTCCGGAATTCTAGCCGGCCCGGAGCCACCCAGAGGCCGTGCACACGCGCCGGGTGGCCGGAAATACCTCCAGCCGAGCGGACATGCACTTTGTAAGCACCTTGGACGAGATGGCTGAGCCTTACTCGACTTCCAGCACCCCGGCTAAGCGTTCTCCACGGCCCGCTGTGCTTCCAGAAGACCTCCAGCCGGTCCTCATGGTGCTTTACTCCTCACTCTCTAAGCCGGCCCAGGCTTCCACCACCCCGGCTAAGCGTTCTCCACGGCCCGCTGTGCTTCCAGAAGACCTCCAGACGGTCCTCATGGTGCTTTACTCCTCACTCTTTAAGCCGAACGAGGCTTCCAGCACCCCGGCTAAGCATTTTACGCGGCCCGCCGAGCCTCCACAGCACTTCCAGCCGGTTCCACGGCTGCTTTCCTCCTCACTGTTTAAGCCGAACGAGGCTTCCAGAGCCCCGGCTAAGCGTTTTGCGCGGCCCGCTGAGCTTCCAGAGCACCTCCAGCCGGTTCCCCGGCTGCTTTCCTCCTCACTTTCTAAGCCGCCCGAGGCTTCCAGAGCCCCGGCTAAGCGTTCTCCACGTCCCGTTGATCTCCCCGGAGGTCGTAACGGGGAATTACCTCCCTCCAGCGGACACGGCGGGTAAATACGCCACCTCTCGCACTTAGCGCACACACCCGTTGCTGCGCGTCCGGTGGCACTTTGAGCGGCCAAACGGCGGGAGTAACAGTCACTCTCTTAAGTTAGGCTCATTTGACATTTTCTTGAACGGTTCGTGGATAAATATGTGATATATACTACATATGATCGCATTTATAGTCAAATCATATTGAAATATTCTCCGGGTGCTTTCCACCTCACTTCCTAAGCCGAACGAGGCTTCCAGAGCCCCGGCTAAGCGTTTTACGCGGCCCGCTGAACTTCCACAG
Source organism: Syngnathus floridae (assembly GCF_059516105.1). Lineage (NCBI taxonomy): Eukaryota > Metazoa > Chordata > Actinopteri > Syngnathiformes > Syngnathidae > Syngnathus > Syngnathus floridae. Next base: position 9,307 of record NW_028284197.1, on the reverse strand, counting down.
CACCTCCAGCCGGTTCCCCGAGTGCTTTCCTCCTCACTTTATAAGCCGAACGAGGCTTCCAGAGCCCCGGCTAAGCGTTTTACGCGGCCCGCTGAACTTCCAGAGCACCTCCAGCCGCTTCTCCGGGTGCTTTTCTCCTCACTTTCTAAGCCGCCCGAGGCTTCCAGAGCCCCGGCTAAGCGTTCTCCGCGTCCCGCTGATCTTCCCGGAGCTTGTAACGGGGAAATACCTCCCTCTAGCGGACACGGCGGGTAAATACGCCACCTCTCGCACTTAGCGCACACTCGCGTTGCTGCGCGTCCGGTGGCACTCTGAGCGGCCAAACGGCGGGAGTAACAGTCACTCTCTTAAGGTAGGCTCACTTGAGATTTTTTTAACCGCCCGCGGAGGCGACCGGGACCACCGGGACAGCCGGGAGGCCGTGCGCGCGGGCCAAGTGGCCGAAAATAGCTCCAGGCCGACCGGATCGGCTAGTTGTAAGCACCGCGGATGAGATCGCGGAGCATTATTCGACTTCCAGCGGCCGGTGCGCTTACGCACGCCGCCCGGAACCTCCGGGAGGCCGTGCGCATGCGCAAGTGGCCGAAAATAGCTCCAGCCCAGCGGATCTGCACTTTACAAGCTCCGCGGATGAGATCGCGGAGCTTTATCCGACTTCCAGCGGCCGGTGCGCTCGCGCACTCCACCCGGCACCTCCGGGAGGCCGTGCGCATGCGCAAGTGGCCGAAAATAGCTCCAGCCCAGCGGATCTGCACTTTACAAGCTCCGCGGATGAGATCGCGGAGCTTTATCCGACTTCCAGCGGCCGGTGCGCTCGCGCACTCCACCCGGCACCTCCGGGAGGCCGTGCGCGCGCGCCAAGTGGCCCAAAATAGCTCCAGCCCAGCGGATCTGCACTTTACAAGCACCGCGGATGAGATCGCGGAGCTTTTGTTCGACTTCCAGCGGCCGGCGCGCCCGACGAGCGGACCAGGTGACGGTCCAGCTCCACCCGGTACCTCGCACGGCCCGCTTCTCCCCCCCGCGCGGACTTCCGAGCGCTCGGGGAGACGTTCGGAAGCCGCCGGTGCCGTTGGAGCGGGGAAATACCTCCCTCCAGCGGACACGGCGAGTAAATACACCTTCGGCCAAACGGCGGGAGTAACTATGACTCTCTTAAGGTAGAGGCACTCGACATCTTTTTCACGGTTCGTGGAGGACCCGGCCGGTTCTCGGGGGTGCTTTTTCTCCTAACTCTTGACCCCCGAGGAGGCTTCCAGAGCCCCGGCTAAGCGTTTTACGCGGCCCGCTGAGCTTCCACCGCACCTCCAGCCGGTTCCACGGGTGCTTTCCTGCTCACTGTTTAAGCCGAACGAGGCTTCCAGAGCCCCGGCTAAGCGTTTTACGCGGCCCGCCGAGCCTCCACAGCACTTCCAGGCGGTTCTCCGGGTGCTTCACTCCTCACTCTTTAAGCCGAACGAGGCTTCCAGAGACCCGGCTAAGCGTTTTACGCGGCCCGCCGAGCTTCCACAGCACCTCCAGCCGGTTCTCATGGGGCTTTCCTCCTAACTCTTGAAGCCCGAGGAGGCTTCCAGAGCCTCGGCTAAGCGTTTTACGCGGCCCGCCGAGCTTCCACAGCACCTCCAGCCGGTTCTCATGATGCATTCCTCCTCACTCTTGACGCCCGAGGAGGCTTCCAGAGCCCCGGCTAAGCGTTTTACGCGGCCCGCTGGACTTCCAGAGCACCTCCAGCCGGTTCCCCGGGTGCTCCCATCCTCACTGTTTAAGCCGAACGAGGCTTCCAGAGCCCCGGCTAAGCGTTTTACGCGGCCCGCTGGACTTCCAGAGCACCTCCAGCCGGTTCTCCGGGTGCTCCCATCCTCACTGTTTAAGCCGAACGAGGCTTCCAGAGCCCCGGCTAAGCGTTTTACGCGGCCCGCTGGACTTCCAGAGCACCTCCAGCCGGTTCTCCGGGTGCTCCCATCCTCACTGTTTAAGCCGAACGAGGCTTCCAGAGCCCCGGCTAAGCGTTTTACGCGGCCCGCTGAACTTCCCCAGCACCCCCAGCCGGTTCCCCGAGTGCTTTCCTCCTCACTCTTGACGCCCGAGGAGACTTCCAGCACCCCGGCTAAGCGTTTTACGCGGCCCGCTGAGCTTCCGGAGCACCTCCAGCCGGTTCTCATGGGGCTTTCCTCCTAACTCTTGACCCACCGAGGAGGCTTCCAGAGCCCCGGCTAAGCGTTTTACGCGGCCCGCCGAGCTTCCAAAGCACCTCCAGCCGGTTCTCATGATGCATTCCTCCTCACTCTTTAAGCCGAACGAGGCTTCCAGAGCCCCGGCTAAGCGTTTTACGCGGCCCGCTGAACTTCCCCAGCACCCCCAGCCGGTTCCCCGAGTGCTTTCCTCCTCACTTTATAAGCCGAACGAGGCTTCCAGCGCCCCGGCTAAGCGTTCTCCGCGTCCCGGTGATCTTCCCGGAGGTCGTAACGGGGAAATACCTCCCTCCAGCGGACACGGAGAGAAATTACACCGCCTCTCGCACAGAGGCGGGTAAACGGCGGGAGTAACTATGACTCTCTTAAGGTAGCCTGACTTGACATCTCTTTAACGGTTCGTGGATAAATACATGATATATACTACATATGATCGCATTTAAAGCCAAATAATACAAAATGAGCATTCGGTTATAAACACTGTATTCATCATGTTTATAGGCGATGTTAATATTTATATGTTTAATGTTTATAGGTGATGTTAATATTTATATATTTAATGTTTATAGGGGATGTTAATATTTATATATTTATTTTGTACATCATGTTATAGTTATACGACACTCGCTATTGGATCATGATGTGATCGTATCGGCGGGAGTCGGCCCGGGCTCCGGGTGAAGAGGCCGAATTCTCGCCACTCGCGGCCGACCGGGGAACCAGCAGAGGCGGACGCATCGCGGCGCGAGAGCCCTTGGCACTTAGAAAAAATTTGGCAAAAGTTGCTCCGTGCTCCAGGTGAAGAGGCCGAATTATTCTCGCCACTCGCGGCCGACCGGGGAACCAGCAGAGGCGGACGCATCGCGGCGCGAGAGCCCTTGGCACTTAGAAAAAAATTGGCAAAAGTCGCTCCGGGTGAAGAGGCCGAATTCTCGCCACTCGCGGCCGACCGGGGAACCAGCAGAGGCGGACGCATCGCGGCGCAAGAGCCCTTGGCACTTAGAAAAAAATTGGCAAAAGTCGCTCCGCGCTCCAGGTGAAGAGGCCGAATTCTCGCCACTCGTGGCCGACCAGGGAACCAGCAGAGGCGGACGCATCGCGGCGCGAGAGCCCTTGGCACTTAGAAAAATTTCGCAAAAGTCGCTCCGCGCTCCAGGTGAAGAGGCCGAATTCTCGCCACTCGCGGCCGACCGGGGAACCAGCGAAGGCGGGTAAGCTTTCAAGAGAGCCCCGCCGGCTGGTCCGCGGGCCGAACGTGGTCCCGTAACGTACCCACAGCGGACGCCGTCCCACGCCCGGTAAGAACCACCGAGAGGCGGATACGCTCTCCGACGAGCCCCGCCGGCCGGTCCGCGGCGGAAATGCGCCCTCTGGCGGACACGCCGTTGTAAATGAATGGGCTTTGGCACTTAGTGCATTTTCGCAAAAGTCGCTCCGCGCTCCGGGCGAAGAGGCCGAATTCTCGCTACTCGTGGCCGACCAGGGAACCAGCGAAGGCGGGGTAAACTCTCAAGAGAGCCCCGCCGGCTGGTCCGCGGGCCAATAATGGTCCCGTCACCTACCGACAGCGGACGCCGACCCACGCCCGGCAAGGACCACCGAGAGGCGGATAACGGCGCACACCGCGAACGGCGGGGTGGCGGTCGCTGGTGGCGGTCGGGGGGTGGCGGTCGGGGGGGTGGCGGTCGGGGATGGTGCTTGGGGATGGTGCTTGGGGACCGGTGGCGCCGGAGGCGCACACCGCGAACGGCTGGTGGCGGTCGGCTGGTGGCGGTCGGCTGGTGGCGGTCGGCTGGTGGCGGTCGCCTTGTGGCGGTCGGGGGGGTGGCGGTCGGGGGGGTGGCGGTCGGGGATGGTGCTTGGGGATGGTGCTTGGGACCGGTGGCGCCGGAGGCGCACACCGCGAACGGCTGGTGGCGGTCGGGCTGGTGGCGGTCGGCTGGTGGCAGTCGGCTGGTGGCGGTCGGGGGGTGGCGGTCGGGGGGGTGGCGCTTGGGGATGGTGGCGGTCGCCTTGTGGCGGTCGGGGGGTGGCGGTCGGGGGGTGGCGCTTGGGGATGGGTGGCGGTCGCCTTGTGGCGGTCGCCTTGTGGCGGTCGGGGGGTGGCGGTCGGGG
>NW_028284196.1:25000-43837 GCF_059516105.1 Syngnathus floridae | reverse complement strand
ATCCGCGGTGCTTGTAAACAGCCGATCCGGTCGGCTAGGAGCTATTTTCGGCCACTTGCGCATGCGCACGGCCTCCCGGAGGTTCCGGGCGGCGTGCGAAAGCGCACGGGCCGCTGGAAGTCGAATAATGCTCCGCGATCTCATCCGCGGTGCTTGTAAAGTGCAGATCCGGTCGTCTTGGAGCTATTTTCGGCCACTTGCGCGCGCGCACGGCCTCCCGGAGGTTCCGGGCGGCGTGCGTAAGCGCACGGGCCGCTGGAAGTCGAATAATGCTCCGCGATCTCATCCGCGGTGCTTACAACTAGCCGATCCGGTCGGCCTGGAGCTATTTTCGGCCACTTGGCCCGCGCGCACGGCCTCCCGGCTGTCCCGGTGGTCCCGCTCGCCTCCGCGGACGGTTAAAAAAATCTCAAGTGAGCCTACCTTAAGAGAGTGACAGTTACTCCCGCCGTTTGGCCGCTCAGAGTGCCATCGGACGCGCAGCAACGCGAGTGTGCGCTAAGTGCGAGAGGTGGCGTATTTACCCGCCGTGTCCGCTAGAGGGAGGTATTTCCCCGTTACAAGCTCCGGGAAGATCAGCGGGACGCGGAGAACGCTTAGCCGGGGCTCTGGAAGCCTCCTCGGGCGTCAATAGTTGGGAAGAAAGCACCCCGAGGACCGGCCGGAGCTCCTCCGGACGCTCGGCGGGCCGCGGAAAACGCTTAGCCGGGGCTCTGGAAGCCTCCTCGGGCGTCATGAGTGAGGAGGGAAGCACCCGTGGAACCGGCTGGAGGTGCTGTGGAAGCTCAGCGGGCCGCGTAAAACGCTTAGCCGGGGCTCTGGAAGCCTCCTCGGGGGTCGAGAGTTAGGAGGAAAGCCCCATGAGAACCGGCTGGAGGTGCGGTGGAAGCTCAGCGGGCCGCGTAAAACGCTTAGCCGGGGCTCTGGAAGCCTCCTCGGGCGTCATGAGTGAGGAGGGAAGCACCCGTGGAACCGGCTGGAGGTGCTGTGGAAGCTCAGCGGGCCGCGTAAAACGCTTAGCCGGGGCTCTGGAAGCCTCCTCGGGGGTCGAGAGTTAGGAGAAAAAGCACCCCCGAGAACCGGCCGGGTCGTCCACGAACCGCGAAAAAGATGTCGAGTGCCGCTACCTTAAGAGAGTCATAGTTACTCCCGCCGTTTGGCCGAAGGTGTATTTACTCGCCGTGTCCGCTGGAGGGAGGTATTTCCCCGCTCCAACGTCACCGGCGGCTTCCGAACGTCTCCCCGAGCGCTCGGAAGTCCGCGCGGGGGGGAGAAGCGGGCCGTGCGAGGTACCGGGTGGAGCTGGACCGTCACCGGGTCCGCTCGTCGTGCGCGCCGGCCGCTGGAAGTCGAAAAAAGCTCCGCGATCTCATCCGCGGAGTGCAGATCCGCTGGGCTGGAGCTATTTTGGGCCACTTGGCGCGCGCGCACGGCCTCCCGGAGGTGCCGGGTGGAGTGCGCGAGCGCACCGGCCGCTGGAAGTCGGATAAAGCTCCTTGATCTCATCCGCGGTGCTTGTAAACAGCCGATCCGCTGGGCTGGAGCTATTTTGGGCCACTTGCGCATGCGCACGGCCTCCCGGAGGTGCCGGGTGGAGTGCGCGAGCGCACCGGCCGCTGGAAGTCGGATAAAGCTCCGCGATCTCATCCGCGGAGCTTGTAAAGTGCAGATCCGGTCGGCTAGGAGCTATTTTCGGCCACTTGCGCATGCGCACGGCCTCCCGGAGGTTCCGGGCGGCGTGCGTAAGCGCACCGGCCGCTGGAAGTCGAATAATGCTCCGCGATCTCATCCGCGGAGCTTGTAAAGTGCAGATCCGCTGGGCTGGAGCTATTTTCGGCCACTTGGCCCGCGCGCACGGCCTCCCGGCTGTCCCGGTGGTCCCGGTCGCCTCCGCGGACGGTTAAAAAAAATCTCAGGTGAGCCTACCTTAAGAGAGTGACAGTTACTCCCGCCGTTTGGCCGCTCAAAGTGCCACCGGACGCGCAGCAACGCGAGTGTGCGCTAAGTGCGAGAGCTGGCGTATTTACCCGCCGTGTCCGCTAGAGGGAGGTATTTCCCCGTTACAAGCTCCGGGAAGATCAGCGGGACGCGGAGAACGCTTAGCCGGGGCTCTGGAAGCCTCGGGCGGCTTAGAAAGTGAGGCGGAAAGCACTCGGGGAACCGGCTGGAGGTGCTCTGGAAGTTCAGCGGGCCGCGCAAAACGCTTAGCCGGGGCTGTGGAAGCCTCCTTCGGCTTAGAAAATGAGGCGGAAAGCCTCATGAGAACCGGCTGGAGGTGCGGTGGGAGCTCAGCGGGCCGCGTAAAACGCTTAGCCGAGGCTCTGGAAGCCTCCTCGGGCGTCAAGAGTGAGGAGGAAAGCACCCGGAGAATGACATTTTGATATGATTTGACTATAAATGCGATCATATGTAGTATATATCATATATTTATCCACGAACCGTTCAAAAAAATCTCAAGTGAGCCTACCTTAAGAGAGTGACAGTTACTCCCGCATTTTGGCTACTCAAAGTGCCATCAGACGCGCAGCAACGCGAGTGTGCGCTAAGTGCGAGAGCTGGCGTATTTACCCGCCGTGTCCGCTAGAGGGAGGTAATTCCCCGTTACGACCTCCGGGAAGATCACCGGGACGCGGAGAACGCTTTGCCGGGGCTCTGGAAGCCTCGGGCGGCTTAGAAAGTGAGGAGGAAAGCAGCCGGGGAACCGGCTGGAGGTGCTCTGGAAGTTCAGCGGGCCGCGCAAAACGTTTAGCCGGGGCTCTGGAAGCCTCGGGCGGCTTATTAAGTGAGGAGGAAAGCAGCCGTGGAACCGGCTGGAGGTGCTCTGGAAGCTCAGCGGGCCGCGTAAAACGCTTAGCCGGAGTGCTGGAAGCCTCCTCGGGCGTCAAGAATGAGGAGGAAAGCACCCGTGGAACCGGCTGGAGGTGCTCCGGAAGCTCAGCGGGCCGCGTAAAACGCTTAGCCGGGGCTCTGGAAGCCTCGTTCGGCTTAAACAGTGAGGATGGGAGCACCCGGAGATCCGGCTGGAGGTGCTGTGGAAGCTCAGCGGGCCGCGTAAAACGCTTAGCCGGTGCTCTGGAAGCTCAGCGGGCCGCGTAAAACGTTTAGCCGGGGTGCTGGAAGCCTGGGTCGACTTATAGAGTGAGGAGGAAAGCAGCCGGAGAACCGGCTGGAAGTGCTGTGGAGGCTCGGCGGGCCGCGTAAAATGCTTAACCGGGGCTCTGGAAGCCTCGTTCGGCTGGGAGAGTGAGGAGGAAAGCACCATGAGGACCGGCTGGAGGTCTTCTGGAAGCACAGCGGGCCGTGGAGAACGCTTAGAAGTGCTGGAAGTCGAGTAAGGCTCAGCCATCTCGTCCAAGGTGCTTATAAAGTGCATGTCCGCTCGGCTGGAGGTATTTCCGGCCACCCGGCGCGTGTGCACGGCCTCTGGGTGGCTCCGGGCCGGCTAGAATTCCGGACCGCGATCGCTAACTCGCGGGACCCTAAATGGCCCGCGGACCAGCCGGCGGGACGTCGGTGACCACCCATCCGCCTCGCGGTGGTCCCCGGCCGGCTAGAATTCCGGACCGCGATCGCTAATTCGCGGGACCCTAAATGGCCCGCGGACCAGCCGGCGGGACCTCGGTGACCACCCATCCGCCTCGCGGTGGTCCCTGGCCGGCTAGAATTCCGGACCGCGATCGCAAACTCGCGGGACCCTAAATGGCCCGCGGACCAGCCGGCGGGACCTCGGTGACCACCCATCCGCCTCGCGGTGGTCCCTGGCCGGCTAGAATTCCGGACCGCGATCGGTAATTCGCGGGACCCTAAATGGCCCGCGGACCATCCGGCGGGACCTCGGTGACCACCCATCCGCCTCGCGGTGGTCCCTGGCCGGCTAGAATTCCGGACCGCGATCGCTAATTCGCGGGACCCTAAATGGCCCGCGGACCAGCCGGCGGGACCTCGGTGAAGACCCATCCGCCTCGCGGTGGTCCCCGGCCGGGTAGAATTCCGGACCGCGATCGGTACCTCGCGGGACCCTAAATGGCCCGCGGACCAGCCGGCGGGACCTCGGTGAAGACCCATCCGCCTCGCGGTGGTCCCCGGCCGGGTAGAATTCCGGACCGCGATCGGTACCTCGCGGGACCCTAAATGGCCCGCGGACCAGCCGGCGGGACCTCGGTGAAGACCCATCCGCCTCGCGGTGGTCCCCGGCCGGCTAGAATTCCGGGCCGCGATCGGTAACTCGCGGGACCCTAAATGGCCCGCGGACCAGCCGGCGGGACCTCGGTGAAGACCCATCCGCCTCGCGGTGGTCCCCGGCCGGCTAGAATTCCGGACCGCGATCGGTAACTCGCGGGACCCTAAATGGCCCGCGGACCAGCCGGCGGGACCTCGGTGACCACCCATCCGCCTTGCGGTGGTCCCTGGCCGGCTAGAATTCCGGACCGCGATCGGTAACTCGCGGGACCCTAAATGGCCCGCGGACCAGCCGGCGGGACCTCGGTGACCACCCATCCGCCTTCGCTGGTTCCCAAGTCGGCTAGAATTCCGGACCGCGATCGCTAACTCGCGGGACCCTAAATGGCCCGCGGACCAGCCGGCGGGACCCACTTGACTTCCTATCCGCCTTCGCTGGTTCCCAAGTCGGCTAGAATTCCGGGCCGCGACCGGTAACTCGCGGGACCCTAAATGGCCCGCGGACCAGCCGGCGGGACCTCGGTGACCACCCATCCGCCTTCGCTGGTTCCCAAGTCGGCTAGAATTCCGGACCGCGATCGCTAACTCGCGGGACCGCAATTGGCCCGCGGACCAGCCGGCGGGACCCACTTGACTTCCCATCCGCCTTCGCTGGTTCCCAAGTCGGCTAGAATTCCGGACCGCGATCGCTAACTCGCGGGACCCTAAATGGCCCGCGGACCAGCCAGCGGGACCCGCTTGACTTCCTATCCGCCTTCGCTGGTTCCCAAGTCGGCTAGAATTCCGGACCGCGATCGCTAACTCGCGGGACCGCAATTGGCCCGCGGACCAGCCGGCGGGACCCGCTCCACTTCCTATCCGCCTTCGCTGGTTCCCAAGTCGGCTAGAATTCCGGACCGCGATCGCTAACTCGCGGGACCCTAAATGGCCCGCGGACCAGCCAGCGGGACCCGCTTGACTTCCTATCCGCCTTCGCTGGTTCCCAAGTCGGCTAGAATTCCGGACCGCGATCGCTAACTCGCGGGACCGCAATTGGCCCGCGGACCAGCCGGCGGGACCCGCTCCACTTCCTATCCGCATTCGCTGGTTCCCAAGTCGGCCACAAATTACGATTATTCGGCCTCTCGCTCTGGAAGTGCCATCGGCACTTGCTCGGAAAAGTGTCCGCCTCTTCTGGTTCCCTAGGTCGGCCGCCAAAAGCGAAAAATCGGCCTCTACCCCGTTTGGGTACCAGGGGTAGGGTGCAGTACCAACTTTGGTCTTCAGGTGCGCCAGAGCGCGATGGTTGGTCCCACTAGTCAGCGTACTCATCGACGGTTTACTCCCCTTTCGCAAAATATAGTGGGCACGTATGTGCAGGACTGTTTATTTTTATTTTGAAAAATTTTCTAAGTGCCAGCGGACGCTGGCACACGACGTGTCCGAGCCACGATGGTGCCCAGGCCGGACAGCGACGGCGAAAAAGCCGATTCTGGAAGTTTCGAATATGCCAACGGCAAAAGCGGCGCGATGTGTCCGCCTCGGCTGGTTCTCCGGTCGGCCAGAAAAAGTGAAAATTCGGCCTCTCGCTCTGGAGGTCCGACGAACTTTGGCGAATATTTTCTAAGTGCCAACGGGTGTTACACCGTAATGTGTCCGACGCGGCTGGTTCCTCCGGTCGGCCAGAAAAAGTGAAAATTCGGCCTCTTGCTCTGGAGGTCCGACGAACTTTGGCGAATATTTTCTAAGTGCCAACGGGTGTTACACCGTAATGTGTCCGACTCGGCTGGTTCCTCCGGTCGGCCCGAACGAGCGAAAATTCGGCCTCTTCGCCTGGAAGTCCGGCCGACTTGGGCGAATATTTTCTAAGTGCCAACGGGTGTTCGGCCGTAATGTGTCCGACTCGGCTGGTTCCCCGAGTCGGCCCGAAGGAGCGAAAATTCGGCCTCTTCGCCTGGAGGTCCAACGAACTTTGGCGAATATTTTCTAAGTGCCAACGGGTGTTACACCGTAATGTGTCCGACTCGGCTGGTTCCTCCGGTCGGCCCGAACGAGCGAAAATTCGGCCTCTTGCTCTGGAAGATCTGCCAACTTGAGCGAATATTTTCTAAGTGCCAACGGGTGTTCGGCCGTAACGTGTCCGACTCGGCTGGTTCCCCGAGTCGGCCCGAACGAGTGAAAATTCGGCCTCTTGCTCTGGAAGTCCTGCCAACTTGAGCGAATATTTTCAAAGTGCCAACGGCTGTTCGGCCGTAACGTGTCCGACTCGGCTGGTTCCCCGAGTCGGCCCGAACGAGTGAAAATTCGGCCTCTTGCTCTGGAAGTCCTGCCAACTTGAGCGAATATTTTCAAAGTGCCAACGGCTGTTCGGCCGTAACGTGTCCGACTCGGCTGGTTCCCCGAGTCGGCCCGAACGAGCGAAAATTCGGCCTCTTGCTCTGGAAGTCCTGCCAACTTGAGCGAATATTTTCTAAGTGCCATCGGGTCTTGCCCGGAAAAGTGTCCGACTCGGCTGGTTCCCCGAGTCGGCCCGAACGAGCGAAAATTCGGCCTCTCGCTCTGGAAGTCCCGCCAACTTGAGCGAATATTTTCTAAGTGCCATCGGGTCTTGCCCGGAAAAGTGTCCGACTCGGCTGGTTCCCCGAGTCGGCCCGAACGAGCGAAAATTCGGCCTCTTGCTCTGGAAGTCCTGCCAACTTGAGCGAATATTTTCTAAGTGCCATCGGGGCTTGCCCGGAAAAGTGTCCGACTCGGCTGGTTCCCCGAGTCGGCCCGAACGAGCGAAAATTCGGCCTCTTGCTCTGGAAGTCCGACGAACTTTGGCGAATATTTTCTAAGTGCCAACGGGTGTTCGGCCGTAACGTGTCCGACTCGGCTGGTTCCCCGAGTCGGCCCGAACGAGTGAAAATTCGGCCTCTTGCTCTGGAAGTCCTGCCAACTTGAGCGAATATTTTCTAAGTGCCATCGGGTCTTGCCCGGAAAAGTGTCCGACTCGGCTGGTTCCCCGAGTCGGCCCGAACGAGCGAAAATTCGGCCTCTTCGCCTGGAAGTCCTGCCAACTTGAGCGAATATTTTCTAAGTGCCATCGGGTCTTGCCCGGAAAAGTGTCCGACTCGGCTGGTTCCCCGAGTCGGCCCGAACGAGCGAAAATTCGGCCTCTTGCTCTGGAAGTCCTGCCAACTTGAGCGAATATTTTCTAAGTGCCATCGGGTCTTGCCCGGAAAAGTGTCCGACTCGGCTGGTTCCCCGAGTCGGCCCGAACGAGCGAAAATTCGGCCTCTTGCTCTGGAAGTCCTGCCAACTTGAGCGAATATTTTCTAAGTGCCATCGGGGCTTGCCCGGAAAAGTGTCCGACTCGGCTGGTTCCCCGAGTCGGCCCGAACGAGCGAAAATTCGGCCTCTTGCTCTGGAAGTCCGACGAACTTTGGCGAATATTTTCTAAGTGCCAACGGGTGTTCGGCCGTAACGTGTCCGACTCGGCTGGTTCCCCGAGTCGGCCCGAACGAGTGAAAATTCGGCCTCTTGCTCTGGAAGTCCTGCCAACTTGAGCGAATATTTTCTAAGTGCCATCGGGTCTTGCCCGGAAAAGTGTCCGACTCGGCTGGTTCCCCGAGTCGGCTCCGAACGAGCGAAAATTCGGCCTCTTGCTCTGGAAGTCCTGCCAACTTGAGCGAATATTTTCTAAGTGCCATCGGGTCTTGCCCGGAAAAGTGTCCGACTCGGCTGGTTCCCCGAGTCGGCCCGAACGAGCGAAAATTCGGCCTCTTGCTCTGGAAGTCCTGCCAACTTGAGCGAATATTTTCTAAGTGCCATCGGCTCTTGCCCGGAAAAGTGTCCGACCCGTCCGGTTCCCTAGTTCGGCCACATAATGTGAAAATTCGGCCTCTTGCTCTGGAAGTCCTGCCAACTTGAGCGAATATTTTCTAAGTGCCATCGGGTCTTGCCCGGAAAAGTGTCCGACTCGGCTGGTTCCCCGAGTCGGCCCGAACGAGCGAAAATTCGGCCTCTTGCTCTGGAAGTCCTGCCAACTTGAGCGAATATTTTCTAAGTGCCATCGGGTCTTGCCCGGAAAAGTGTCCGACTCGGCTGGTTCCCCGAGTCGGCCACGGAATGTGAAAATTCGGCCTCTTGCTCTGGAAGTCCTGCCAACTTGAGCGAATATTTTCTAAGTGCCATCGGGTCTTGCCCGGAAAAGTGTCCGACTCGGCTGGTTCCCCGAGTCGGCCCGAACGAGCGAAAATTCGGCCTCTTGCTCTGGAAGTCCTGCCAACTTGAGCGAATATTTTCTAAGTGCCATCGGGTCTTGCCCGGAAAAGTGTCCGACTCGGCCGGTTCCCTAGTTCGGCCACATAATGTGAAAATTCGGCCTCTTGCTCTGGAAGTCCTGCCAACTTGAGCGAATATTTTCTAAGTGCCATCGGGTCTTGCCCGGAAAAGTGTCCGACTCGGCTGGTTCCCCGAGTCGGCCCGAACGAGCGAAAATTCGGCCTCTTGCTCTGGAAGTCCTGCCAACTTGAGCGAATATTTTCTAAGTGCCATCGGGTCTTGCCCGGAAAAGTGTCCGACTCGGCTGGTTCCCCGAGTCGGCCCGAACGAGCGAAAATTCGGCCTCTTGCTCTGGAAGTCCTGCCAACTTGAGCGAATATTTTCTAAGTGCCATCGGGTCTTGCCCGGAAAAGTGTCCGACTCGGCTGGTTCCCTAGTTCGGCCACATAATGTGAAAATTCGGCCTCTTGCTCTGGAAGTCCTGCCAACTTGAGCGAATATTTTCTAAGTGCCATCGGGTCTTGCCCGGAAAAGTGTCCGACTCGGCTGGTTCCCCGAGTCGTCCCGAACGAGCGAAAATTCGGCCTCTCGCTCTGGAAGTCCTGCCAACTTGAGCGAATATTTTCTAAGTGCCATCGGGTCTTGCCCGGAAAAGTGTCCGACTCGGCTGGTTCCCCGAGTCGGCCCGAACGAGCGAAAATTCGGCCTCTTCGCCTGGAAGTCCTGCCAACTTGAGCGAATATTTTCTAAGTGCCATCGGGTCTTGCCCGGAAAAGTGTCCGACTCGGCTGGTTCCCCGAGTCGGCCCGAACGAGCGAAAATTCGGCCTCTTGCTCTGGAAGTCCTGCCAACTTGAGCGAATATTTTCTAAGTGCCATCGGGTCTTGCCCGGAAAAGTGTCCGACTCGGCTGGTTCCCCGAGTCGTCCCGAACGAGCGAAAATTCGGCCTCTCGCTCTGGAAGTCCTGCCAACTTGAGCGAATATTTTCTAAGTGCCATCGGGTCTTGCCCGGAAAAGTGTCCGACTCGGCTGGTTCCCCGAGTCGGCCCGAACGAGCGAAAATTCGGCCTCTTCGCCTGGAAGTCCTGCCAACTTGAGCGAATATTTTCTAAGTGCCATCGGGTCTTGCCCGGAAAAGTGTCCGACTCGGCTGGTTCCCCGAGTCGGCCCGAACGAGCGAAAATTCGGCCTCTTGCTCTGGAAGTCCTGCCAACTTGAGCGAATATTTTCTAAGTGCCATCGGGTCTTGCCCGGAAAAGTGTCCGACTCGGCTGGTTCCCCGAGTCGGCCCGAACGAGCGAAAATTCGGCCTCTTGCTCTGGAAGTCCTGCCAACTTGAGCGAATATTTTCTAAGTGCCATCGGGTCTTGCCCGGAAAAGTGTCCGACTCGGCTGGTTCCCCGAGTCGGCCCGAACGAGCGAAAATTCGGCCTCTTGCTCTGGAAGTCCTGCCAACTTGAGCGAATATTTTCTAAGTGCCATCGGCTCTTGCCCGGAAAAGTGTCCGACCCGTCCGGTTCCCTAGTTCGGCCACATAATGTGAAAATTCGGCCTCTTGCTCTGGAAGTCCTGCCAACTTGAGCGAATATTTTCTAAGTGCCATCGGGTCTTGCCCGGAAAAGTGTCCGACTCGTCTGGTTCCCCGAGTCGGCCCGAACGAGCGAAAATTCGGCCTCTTGCTCTGGAAGTCCTGCCAACTTGAGCGAATATTTTCTAAGTGCCATCGGGTCTTGCCCGGAAAAGTGTCCGACTCGGCTGGTTCCCTAGTTCGGCCACATAATGTGAAAATTCGGCCTCTTGCTCTGGAAGTCCTGCCAACTTGAGCGAATATTTTCTAAGTGCCATCGGGTCTTGCCCGGAAAAGTGTCCGACTCGGCTGGTTCCCCGAGTCGGCCCGAACGAGCGAAAATTCGGCCTCTTGCTCTGGAAGTCCTGCCAACTTGAGCGAATATTTTCTAAGTGCCATCGGGTCTTGCCCGGAAAAGTGTCCGACTCGGCTGGTTCCCCGAGTCGGCCAGAAAAAGTGAAAATTCAGCCTCTTCGCCTGGAAGTCCTGCCAACTTGAGCGAATATTTTCTAAGTGCCATCGGGTCTTGCCCGGAAAAGTGTCCGACTCGGCTGGTTCCCCGAGTCGGCCCGAACGAGCGAAAATTCGGCCTCTTGCTCTGGAAGTCCTGCCAACTTGAGCGAATATTTTCTAAGTGCCATCGGGTCTTGCCCGGAAAAGTGTCCGACTCGGCTGGTTCCCCGAGTCGGCCAGAAAAAGTGAAAATTCAGCCTCTTCGCCTGGAAGTCCTGCCAACTTGAGCGAATATTTTCTAAGTGCCATCGGGTCTTGCCCGGAAAAGTGTCCGACTCGGCTGGTTCCCCGAGTCGGCCAGAACGAGCGAAAATTCGGCCTCTTGCTCTGGAAGTCCTGCCAACTTGAGCGAATATTTTCTAAGTGCCATCGGGTCTCTCCCGGAAAAGTGTCCGCCTCGTCCGGTTCCCTAGTTCGGCCACGGAATGTGAAAATTCGGCCTCTTGCTCTGGAAGTCCTGCCAACTTGAGCGAATATTTTCTAAGTGCCATCGGGTCTTGCCCGGAAAAGTGTCCGACTCGGCTGGTTCCCTAGTTCGGCCACATAATGTGAAAATTCGGCCTCTTGCTCTGGAAGTCCTGCCAACTTGAGCGAATATTTTCTAAGTGCCATCGGGTCTTGCCCGGAAAAGTGTCCGACTCGGCTGGTTCCCCGAGTCGGCCAGAAAAAGTGAAAATTCGGCCTCTTCGCCTGGAAGTCCTGCCAACTTGAGCGAATATTTTCTAAGTGCCATCGGGTCTTGCCCGGAAAAGTGTCCGACTCGGCTGGTTCCCCGAGTCGGCCAGAAAAAGTGAAAATTCGGCCTCTTGCTCTGGAAGTCCTGCCAACTTGAGCGAATATTTTCTAAGTGCCATCGGGTCTCTCCCGGAAAAGTGTCCGACTCGTCCGGTTCCCTAGTTCGGCCACATAATGTGAAAATTCGGCCTCTTGCTCTGGAAGTCCTGCCAACTTGAGCGAATATTTTCTAAGTGCCATCGGGTCTCTCCCGGAAAAGTGTCCGACTCGGCCGGTTCCCTAGTTCGGCCACATAATGTGAAAATTCGGCCTCTTGCTCTGGAAGTCCTGCCAACTTGAGCGAATATTTTCTAAGTGCCATCGGGTCTCTCCCGGAAAAGTGTCCGCCTCGTCCGGTTCCCTAGTTCGGCCACATAATGTGAAAATTCGGCCTCTTGCTCTGGAAGTCCGACGAACTTTGGCGAATATTTTCTAAGTGCCATCGGGTCTCTCCCGGAAAAGTGTCCGCCTCGTCCGGTTCCCTAGTTCGGCCACGGAATGTAATAATTCGGCCTCTCTGAGGTACCAGGGGAACGCATTTAGGTACCAGGGGTAGTCGCTGAGGTACCAGGGGTATGCATTTAGGTACCAGGGGAGACCACTACGGTCTGTTGGTCCCCCTAGTTAGTGTACTCATCGGTTTACTCCCCTTTCGCAAAATATAGTCGGCACGTATGTGCAGGACTGTTTATTTTTATTTTGAAAAATGTTCTAAGTGCCAACGGAAGCTGGCACACGAACTGTCCGAGCCACGATGGTGCCCAGGCCGGACAGCGACGGCGAAAAAGCCGATGTGTGTTTGATGGAAGTTTCGAATATTTTCAAAGTGCCAACGGCACTTGCGGGGTGATGTGTCCGCCTCGTCTGGTTCCCCAGGTCGGCCAGAAAAAGTGAAAATTCGGCCTCTTCTCCTGGAAGTCCGGCCAAGTTTGGCGAATATTTTCTAAGTGCCAACGGCACTTGCGGGGTGATGTGTCCGCCTCGTCTGGTTCCCCAGGTCGGCCAGAACAAGTGAAAATTCGGCCTCTTCTCCTGGAAGTCTGGCCAAGTTTGGCGAATATTTTCAAAGTGCCAACGGCACTTGCGGGGTGATGTGTCCGCCTCGTCTGGTTCCCCAGGTCGGCCAGAACAAGTGAAAATTCGGCCTCTTCTCCTGGAAGTCTGGCCAAGTTTGGCGAATATTTTCAAAGTGCCAACGTCACTTGCGGGGTGATGTGTCCGCCTCGTCTGGTTCCCCAGGTCGGCCAGAACAAGTGAAAATTCGGCCTCTTCTCCTGGAAGTCTGGCCAAGTTTGGCGAATATTTTCTAAGTGCCAACGACTCAACAGCCGTAAAGTGTCCGCCTCGGCTGGTTCCCCATAACGGCCAGAACAAGTGAAAATTCGGCCTCTTCTCCTGGAAGTCTGGCCAAGTTTGGCGAATATTTTCTAAGTGCCAACGACTCAACCAGCGTAAAGTGTCCGCCTCGGCTGGTTCCCCATAACGGCCAGAACAAGTGAAAATTCGGCCTCTTCTCCTGGAAGTCTGGCCAAGTTTGGCGAATATTTTCTAAGTGCCAACGACTCAACCAGCCTAAAGTGTCCGCCTCGGCTGGTTCCCCAGGTCGGGTACCACAAGTGAAAATTCGGCCTCTTCTCCTGGAAGTCTGGCCAAGTTTGGCGAATATTTTCTGAGTGCCAACGACTCAACCAGCCTAAAGTGTCCGCCTCGGCTGGTTCCCCATAACGGCCACCAAAAGTGAAAATTCGGCCTCTTCTCCTGGAAGTCAAGCCAAGTTTGGCAAATATTTTCTAAGTGCCAACGACTCAACCAGCGCAAAGTGTCCGCCTCGGCTGGTTCCCCATAACGGCCATGAAAAGTGAAAATTCGGCCTCTTCTCCTGGAAGTCAAGCCAAGTTTGGCAAATATTTTCTAAGTGCCAACGACTCAACCAGCGTAAAGTGTCCGCCTCGGCTGGTTCCCCAGGTCGGCCACCAAAAGTGAAAATTCGGCCTCTTCTCCTGGAAGTCTTGCCAAGTTTGGCGAATATTTTCTAAGTGCCAACGACTCAACCAGCGTAAAGTGTCCGCCTCGGCTGGTTCCCCAGGTCGGCCACCAAAAGTGAAAATTCGGCCTCTTCTCCTGGAAGTCAAGCCAAGTTTGGCAAATATTTTCTAAGTGCCAACGACTCAACCAGCGTAAAGTGTCCGCCTCGGCTGGTTCCCCAGGTCGGTCACCAAAAGTGAAAATTCGGCCTCTTCTCCTGGAAGTCTGGCCAAGTTTGGCGAATATTTTCTGAGTGCCAACGACTCAACCAGCCTAAAGTGTCCGCCTCGGCTGGTTCCCCATAACGGCCACCAAAAGTGAAAATTCGGCCTCTTCTCCTGGAAGTCAAGCCAAGTTTGGCAAATATTTTCTAAGTGCCAACGACTCAACCAGCGCAAAGTGTCCGCCTCGGCTGGTTCCCCATAACGGCCATGAAAAGTGAAAATTCGGCCTCTTCTCCTGGAAGTCAAGCCAAGTTTGGCAAATATTTTCTAAGTGCCAACGACTCAACCAGCGTAAAGTGTCCGCCTCGGCTGGTTCCCCAGGTCGGCCACCAAAAGTGAAAATTCGGCCTCTTCTCCTGGAAGTCTTGCCAAGTTTGGCGAATATTTTCTAAGTGCCAACGACTCAACCAGCGTAAAGTGTCCGCCTCGGCTGGTTCCCCAGGTCGGCCACCAAAAGTGAAAATTCGGCCTCTTCTCCTGGAAGTCAAGCCAAGTTTGGCAAATATTTTCTAAGTGCCAACGACTCAACCAGCGTAAAGTGTCCGCCTCGGCTGGTTCCCCAGGTCGGTCACCAAAAGTGAAAATTCGGCCTCTTCTCCTGGAAGTCAAGCCAAGTTTGGCAGATATTTTCTAAGTGCCAACGACTCAACCAGCGTAAAGTGTCCGCCTCGGCTGGTTCCCCAGGTCGGCCACCAAAAGTGAAAATTCGGCCTCTTCTCCTGGAAGTCAAGCCAAGTTTGGCAAATATTTTCTAAGTGCCAACGACTCAACCAGCGTAAAGTGTCCGCCTCGGCTGGTTCCCCATAACGGCCACCAAAAGTGAAAATTCGGCCTCTTCTCCTGGAAGTCAAGCCATGTTTGGCAAATATTTTCTAAGTGCCAACGGCTCTTGAGCCGAAAAGTGTCCGCCTCGGCTGGTTCCCCATAACGGCCACCAAAAGTGAAAATTCGGCCTCTTCTCCTGGAAGTCAAGCCAAGTTTGGCAAATATTTTCTAAGTGCCAACGGCTCTTGAGCCGAAAAGTGTCCGCCTCGGCTGGTTCCCCAGGTCGGCCACCAAAAGTGAAAATTCGGCCTCTTCTCCTGGAAGTCAAGCCAAGTTTGGCAAATATTTTCTAAGTGCCAACGGCTCTTGAGCCGAAAAGTGTCCGCCTCGGCTGGTTCCCGCGGTCGGCCTTCAAAAGCGAAAATTCGGCCTCTTCCCCTGGTAGCCCTGCCAACTTGTGCGAATTTTTTCTAAGTGCCAACGGCTCTTGAGCCGAAAAGTGTCCGCCTCGGCTGGTTCCCTCGGTCGGCCCCAAAAAGCGAAAATTCGGCCTCTCCCTCTTTAGGTACCAGGGGCTGGGGTACCAGGGGGAGGGTGCAGTACCAACTTTGGTCTTCAGGTGCGCCAGAGTACGCTAAATGGTCCCCCTAGTCAGCGTACTCATCAACGATTTACCCCCCTTTCGCAAAATATAGTCAGAACGAGCATGGGGGGCGCATAATTTACCCCACAAAATGAAAGGGCCCGGTGCCGAGCGCTTGGTCATGGCCGCCAGCAGCGCCCCTTGCTCGGTGGGAACACAACACGCAGGGTTGCACAGCACCCTGGAAGGCACAAAGAGAGTGAAAAATTTTCTAAGTGTCACTCTTGACGAAAAATGTCTAAGTGCCTCTCTTGACGAAAAATTTCTAAGTGCCACGCTTGACGAAAAATGTCTAAGTGCCACAGCGCTCGAAAATTTCCTAAGTGCGAGCACGGCTGTGAAATATTCAAAGTACAAGGAACGCTGGCAGAATCTCTCGACGGCCGTCTGCTCCCGGCGGCCGCCGTGAAGTCTCCCCTCCCGGGGACGGCTGTCTGCTCCCGGCAGCCGTCCTTAACCCCCTCCCCACACGTTGGACGAACACCAGCCGAGGGCGAAAGGCTCGCGGTGTGGAAGGATCGTGGCCACGGCTAATCTAGCGATGCCCGCGTTGGACGGTCACACCGCACGACAGAGCGGGGCCTGCATCCGGCGCGAGGCGGCCTTCAGGCACGTGGCTCGAGACGACCTCACCCGCCCTAGCCCGGAGCGGAAAGACTTTGAAATTTTCAAAGTCCAAGGAACACTGGCAGAATGGGAGGACCGGCCGCCTCCTTAAACACAGGCCGGAGAGATGGAGCGGGATCAGCGGCCCGCGCGTTGAGCGAACACCGGCCGAGGGCGAAAGGCTCGCGGTGTGGAAGGATCGTGGCCACGGCTAATCTAGCGATGCCCGCGTCGGACGGTCACACCGCACGACAGAGCGGGGCCTGCATCCGGCGCGAGGCGGCCTTCAGGCACGTGGTTCGAGACGACCTCACCCGCCCTAGCCCGGAGCGGAAAGACTTTGAAATAGTCAAAGTCCAAGGAACACTGGCAGAATCTCTCGACGGCCGTCTGCTCCCGGCGGCCGCCGTGAAGTCTCCCCTCCCGGGGACGGCTGTCTGCTCCCGGCAGCCGTCCATAACCCCCTCCCCACACGTTGGTTGAACATCAGCCGAGGGCGAAAGGCTCGCGGTGTGGAAGGATCGTGGCCACGGCTAATCTAGCGATGCCCGCGTTGGACGGTCACACCGCACGACAGAGCGGGGCCTGCATCCGGCGCGAGGCGGCCTTCAGGCACGTGGTTCGAGACGACCTCACCCGCCCTAGCCCGGAGCGGAAAGACTTTTCAAAGTCCAAGGAACACTGGCAGAATGGGAGGACCGGCCGCCTCCTTAAACACAGGCCGGAGCGACCGAGCGGGATCAGCGGCCCGCGCGCAGGGTCTTTGAAATGTACAAAGTCCTAGGGACAATGGCAGAATCGCTCGACGGCCGTCTGCTCCCGGCGGCCGCGGTGAAGGGACTGTACACCCCACCCGGGGACGGCTGTCTGCTCCCGGCAGCCGTCCTTCCCCCCCACCCCACACGTTGACCGACACCGGCCGAGGGCGAAAGGCTCGCGGTGTGGAAGGATCGTGGCCACGGCTAATCTAGCGATGCCCGCGTTGGACGGTCACACCGCACGACAGAGCGGGGCCTGCATCCGGCGCGAGGCGGCCTTCAGGCACGTGGTTCGAGACGACCTCACCCGCCCTAGCCCGGAGCGAAAAGACTTTGAAATATTCAAAGTCCAAGGAACACTGGCAGAATGGGAGGACCGGCCGCCTCCTTAAACACAGGCCGGAGCGACCGAGCGGGATCAGCGGCCCGCGCGGAGGGTCTTTAAAATGTACAAAGTCCTAGGAACAATGGCAGAATCGCTCGACGGCCGTCTGCTCCCGGCGGCCGCGGTGGAAGGACTGTACACCCCACCCGGGGACGGCTGTCTGCTCCCGGCAGCCGTCCTTCCCCCCCACCCACACGTTGACCGACACCGGCCGAGGGCGAAAGGCTCGCGGTGTGGAAGGATCGTGGCCACGGCTAATCTAGCGATGCCCGCGTTGGACGGTCACACCGCACGACAGAGCGGGGCCGCATCTGGCGCGAGGCGGCCTTCAGGCACGTGGTTCGAGACGACCTCACCCGCCCTAGCCCGGAGCGGAAAGACTTTGAAATTTTCAAAGTCCAAGGAACACTGGCAGAATGGGAGGACCGGCCGCCTCCTTAAACACAGGCCGGGCGAAAAATATGCGAATGTTGGGCGGAAAGACTTTGAAATATTCAAAGTCCAAGGAACACTGGCAGAATGGGAGGACCGGCCGCCTCCTTAAACACAGGCCGGGCGAAAAATATGCGAATGTTGGGTCTCATCCAAGAAAGGGAGTTACCGGCCGCCTCCTTAAACACAGGCCGGGCGAAAAATATGCGAATGGTCCATCCAAGGAAGGAGGAGCGGCCGCCTCCTTAAACACAGGCCGGAGAGATGGAGCGGGATCAGCGGCCCGCGAACTGAGCGGCCGAGGGCGAAAGGCTCGCGGTGTGGAAGGATCGTGGCCACGGCTAATCTAGCGATGCCCGCGTTGGACGGTCACACCGCACGACAGAGCGGGGCCTGCATCCGGCGCGAGGCGGCCTTCAGGCACGTGGTTCGAGACGACTTCACCCGCCCTAGCCCGGAGCTGAAACTCTGCGAATGTTAACATCCAAGGATGGAGGCAACGGCCGTCTCGTTAAGCTGAGGCCGGAGGAAAGTCTGCGGATTCGGGGCATCCAAGGCAGATGGAGGTGCCGGCCGCCTCGGTAAACAGAGGCCGGACCGACCGACATGCGACCATGACCCGCCTTGGTAGGGCCCCCACCGGCCCCGGCTAGCGCCGGCGTTGGGTGGACGGTTCCTCCCCACTTGCGGGTCGCCCTCTAGCGCTACGGCCGCCGCGCGAGCGCGCGCTCCGACGCCGCCCCCGCAGGCCTAGCGCGAGCCGTACGGCAGCGAGACCGAGACGCCCCGATTCCACGCACGCACCTAGCGGCCATCAACGGAGGCCGAGCGCGCGATCCGACTCGCGGCACGCCACGTGGGCGTCCGCCGGCCGCGCCGGTCTACCGCGAAAGATGTTTCTCAAACCCTCGCCTAACCTAGGGACGGCTATCTCGGGAAGCCGCCCCCGCATCTGCACCTATCCGCTAAGCCCTCCCGACCACCGCGAAGCGGGAGGACGTCTATCGTGGCCGCCGGGGCGTATGACCCCTCCGCGTGAGGCGTGCGGGCTCGGGTGGGCCGCAACGACCGAGTCTGACTCGGACGGGGCGCAGCTTCCCTCCCGGTCGCAGCATCAAGCGCCGATCGCGCGACGTCACCAGCCCCCCGGGACGGTTCGTCGGGAGCACGGTACAGGCACGTAGCTCACTCTCCAGCTGGCCGCAGCGGGCCGCACCGACCGAGTCTGACTCGGCCGGGGCGCAGCTTCCCGTCTGGGTGACAGCGGCGACGAGCTGCGACTGTTGGCCGCCGCCCCTTCGTCCTTCCCGGATCCCCCCAGTGCCGACTCAACTCCGCATCCTGGCCGCAGCGAGATACCGTCGGGTTGCGGCGCCCGAGTCTGACTCGGGACGCGCGCTTCTTCCTTCGGACCACA
The DNA here is from genome assembly GCF_059516105.1 of Syngnathus floridae. Lineage (NCBI taxonomy): Eukaryota > Metazoa > Chordata > Actinopteri > Syngnathiformes > Syngnathidae > Syngnathus > Syngnathus floridae. Next base: position 25,303 of record NW_028284196.1, on the reverse strand, counting down.
GCGTACGTGCCTCGCGCGGGCAAAGTCGCCGGCACAGCGCCGCGCCCCCTCGACCAAGCGAGCCTCAGCCGGGCCGCGACGACCGAGTCTGACTCGGACGGAGCGCAGCTTCCCGCCTGGGTCACCGTGACGAGTCGCGGGCGGCCGTCGCCCTTCCCCCGGACCCCGCCGTGTTCCCTCGCGGTTGCTCCTAAGCCGCCTGCTCGAGCCCAACCGATGTGCCACCCCCGTTGCCGAGTTCGCTCTCCCCGAGCTCGTCTCCCCGTCAATACCGTTCCGTGACCGTCCCGCCGCGCGGCGATC
>NW_028284196.1:0-15000 GCF_059516105.1 Syngnathus floridae | reverse complement strand
CGCCACAAGGCGACCGCCACCATCCCCAAGCGCCACCCCCGACCGCCACCAGGCGACAGCCACCATCCCCAAGCGCCACCCCCGACCGCCACAAGGCGACCGCCACCATCCCCAAGCGCCACCCCCCGACCGCCACCCCCCGACCGCCACAAGGCGACCGCCACAAGGCGACCGCCACCATCCCCAAGCGCCACCCCCCGACCGCCACAAGGTGACCGCCACCATCCCCAAGCGCCACCCCCCGACCGCCACCCCCCGACCGCCACCAGCCGACCGCCACCAGCCGACCGCCACCAGGCGACCGCCACCAGCCGTTCGCGGTGTGCGCCTCCGGCGCCACCGGTCCCCAAGCACCATCCCCAAGCACCATCCCCGACCGCCACCCCCCGACCGCCACCCCCCGACCGCCACCAGCCGACTGCCACCAGCCGACCGCCACCAGCCGACCGCCACCAGCCGTTCGCGGTGTGCGCCTCCGGCGCCACCGGTCCCAAGCACCATCCCCAAGCACCATCCCCGACCGCCACCCCCCGACCGCCACCCCCCGACCGCCACCAGCCGACCGCCACCAGCCGACCGCCACCAGCCGACCGCCACCAGCCGTTCGCGGTGTGCGCCTCCGGCGCCACCGGTCCCCAAGCACCATCCCCAAGCACCATCCCCGACCGCCACCCCCCGACCGCCACCAGCCGACCGCCACCCAGCGACCGCCACCCGCCGTTCGCGGTGTGCGCCGTTATCCGCCTCTGGGTGGTCCTTGCCGGGCGTGGATCGGCGTCCGCTGTCGGTAGGTGACGGGACCATAATTGGCCCGCGGACCAGCCGGCGGGGCTCTATGGAAAAGCCCACCCGCCTTCGCTGGTTCCCCGGTCGGCCACGAGTAGCGATAATTCGGCCTCTTCGCCCGGAGCGCGGCTCAACTTAAGCGAAAATGCACTAAGTGCCAAAGCCCATTCATTTACAACGGCGTGTCCGCCAGAGGGCGCGTTTCCCGCCGCGGACCGGCCGGCGGGGCTCGTCGGAGAGCGTATCCGCCTCTCGGTGGTCCTTGCCGGGCGTGGGTCGGCGTCCGCTGTCGGTACTTTACGGGACCGCAATCGGCCCGCGGACCAGCCGGCGGGGCTCTCTTGAGAGCTTACCCGCCTTCGCTGGTTCCCTGGTCGGCCACGAGTGGCGAGAATTCGGCCTCTTCGCCCGGAGCGCGGAGCGACATTTGCGAAAATGCACTAAGTGCCAAAGCCCATTCATTTACAACGGCGTGTCCGCCAGAGGGCGCATTTCCCGCCGCGGACCGGACGGCGGGGCTCGTCGGAGAGCGTGTCCGCCTCTGGGTGGTTCCTTGCCGGGCGTGGGTCGGCGTCCGCTGTCGGTGGGTGACGGGACCATAATCGGCCCGCGGACCAGCCGGCGGGGCTCTCTTGAAAGCTTACCCGCCTTCGCTGGTTCCCTGGTCGGCCACGAGTGGCGAGAATTCGGCCTCTTCGCCCGGAGCGCGGCTCAACTTTTGCGAAAATGCACTAAGTGCCAAAGCCCATTCATTTACAACGGCGTGTCCGCCAGAGGGCGCATTTCCCGCCGCGGACCGGCCGGCGGGGCTCGTCGGAGAGCGTGTCCGCCTCTCGGTGGTTCCTGCCGGGCGTGGGTCGCCGTCCGCTGTCGGTACTTTACGGGACCACGTTCGGCCCGCGGACCAGCCGGCGGGGCTCTCTTGAAAGCTTACCCGCCTTCGCTGGTTCCCCGGTCGGCCGCGAGTAGCGAGAATTCGGCCTCTTCGCCCGGAGCGCGGCTCAACTTTTGCGAAAATGCACTAAGTGCCAAAGCCCATTCATTTACAACGGCGTGTCCGCCAGAGGGCGCATTTCCCGCCGCGGAACGGCCGGCGGGGCTCGTCGGAGAGCGTGTCCGCCTCTCGGTGGTTCTTACCGGGCGTGGGTCGGCGTCCGCTGTCGGTACTTTACGGGACCACGTTCGGCCCGCGGACCAGCCGGCGGGGCTCCCTAGAAAGCTTACCCGCCTTCGCTGGTTCCCCGGTCGGCCGCGAGTGGCGAGAATTCGGCCTCTTCACCCGGAGCCCGGAGCGACTTTTGCCATTTTTTTTCTAAGTGCCAAGGGCTCTCGCGCCGCGATGCGTCCGCCTCTGCTGGTTCCCCGGTCGGCCGCGAGTGGCGATAATTCGGCCTCTCCACCCGGAGCCCGGAGCGACTTTTGCCAAATTTTTTCTAAGTGCCAAGGGCTCTCGCACCGCGATGCGTCCGCCTCTGCTGGTTCCCCGGTCGGCCGCGAGTGTCGAGAATTCGGCCTCTTCACCCGGAGCCCGGGCCGACTCCCGCCGATATGATCACATCATGATCCTATAGCAAGTGTCGTACAACCATAACATGATGTACAAAATAAATATATAAATATTAACATCACCTATAAACATTAAATATATAAATATTAACATCACCTATAAACATTAAATATATAAATATTAACATCACCTATAAACATTATGAATACAATGTTTATAACCGAATGCTCACTTTATATTATTTGGCTGTAAATGCGAGCATAAGTTGTATATATCATGTATTTATCCACGAACCGTTAAACAGATGTCAAGTCAGGCTACCTTAAGAGAGTCATAGTTACTCCCGCCGTTTACCCGCCTGTGTGCGAGAGGCGGTGTAATTTCTCTCCGTGTCCGCTGGAGGGAGGTATTTCCCCGTTACGACCTCCGGGAAGATCACCGGGACGCGGAGAACGCTTAGCCGGGGCGCTTGGAGCCTCGTTCGGCTTAGAAAGTGAGGTGGAAAGCACTCGGGGAACCGGCTGGAGGTGCTGTGGAAGTCCAGCGGGCCGCGTAAAACGCTTAGCCGGGGCTCTGGAAGCCGCGTTCGGCTTAGAAAGTGAGGAGGAATGCATCATGAGAACCGGCTGGAGGTGCTGTGGAAGCTCGGCGGGCCGCGTAAAACGCTTAGCCGGGGCTCTGGAAGCCTCGTTCGGCTTAGAAAGTGAGGAGGAATGCATCATGAGAACCGGCTGGAGGTGCTGTGGAAGCTCGGCGGGCCGCGTAAAACGCTTAGCCGGGGCTCTGGAAGCCTCCTCGGGCTTCAAGAGTTAGGAGGAAAGCCCCATGAGAACCGGCTGGAGGTGCTCTGGAAGCTCATCGGCCAGCGGAAAACGCTTAGCCGGGGCTCTGGAAGCCTCCTCGGGCGTCGAGAGTTAGGAGAAAAAGCACCCCCGAGAACCGGCCGGGTCCTCCACGAACCGTGAAAAAGATGTCGAGTGCCGCTACCTTAAGAGAGTCATAGTTACTCCCGCCGTTTGGCCGAAGGTGTATTTACTCGCCGTGTCCGCTGGAGGGAGGTATTTCCCCGCTCCAACGTCACCGGCGGCTTCCGAACGTCTCTCCGAGCGCTCGGAAGTCCGCGCGGGGGGGAGAAGCGGGCCGTGCGAGGTACCGTGTGGAGCTGGACCGTCACCTGGTCCGCTCGTCGTGCGCGCCGGCCGCTGGAAGTCGAATAAAGCTCCGCGATCTCATCCGCGGTGCTTGTAAACAGCCGATCCGCTGGGCTGGAGCTATTTTGGGCCACTTGGCGCGCGCGCACGGCCTCCCGGATGGTGCCGCGTGGAGTGCGCGAGCGCACCGGCCGCTGGAAGTCGAATGAAGCTCCGCGATCTCATCCGCGGAGCTTGTAAAGTGCAGATCCGCTGGGCTGGAGCTATTTTGGGCCACTTGGCGCGCGCGCACGGCCTCCCGGAGGTGCCGGGTGGAGTGCGCGAGCGCACCGGCCGCTGGAAGTCGCATAAAGCTCCGCGATCTCATCCGCGGAGCTTGTAAACAGCCGATCCGGTCGTCTTGGAGCTATTTTCGGCCACTTGGCGCGCGCGCACGGCCTCCCGGAGGTGCCGGGTGGAGTGCGTGAGCGCACGGGCCGCTGGAAGTCGAATAATGCTCCGCGATCTCATCCGCGGTGCTTGTAAAGAGCCGATCCGCTGGGCTGGAGCTATTTTGGGCCACTTGGCGCGCGCGCACGGCCTCCCGGAGGTGCCGGGTGGAGTGCGCGAGCGCACCGGCCGCTGGAAGTCGGATAAAGCTCCGCGATCTCATCCGCGGTGCTTGCAAACAGCCGATCCGCTGGGCTTGGAGCTATTTTCGGCCACTTGGCCCGCGCGCACGGCCTCCCGGCTGTCCCGGTGGTCCCGGTAGCCTCCGCGGACGGTTAAAAAAATCTCAAGTGAGCCTACCATAAGAGAGTGACAGTTACTCCCGCCGTTTGGCCGCTCAAAGTGCCATCAGACGCGCAGCAACGCGAGTGTGCGCTAAGTGCGAGAGGTGGCGTATTTACCCGCCGTGTCCGCTAGAGGGAGGTATTTCCCCGTTACAAGCTCCGGGAAGATCAGCGGGACGCGGAGAACGCTTAGCCGGGGCTCTGGAAGCCTCGTTCGGCTTAGAAAGTGAGGAGTAAAGCACTCGGGGAACCGGCTGGAGGTGCGGTGGAAGCTCAGCGGGCCGCGTAAAACGCTTAGCCGGGGCTCTGGAAGCCTCGTTCGGCTTAAAGAGTGAGGAGTGAAGCACCCGGAGAACCGCCTGGAAGTGCTGTGGAGGCTCGGCGGGCCGCGTAAAACGCTTAGCCGGGGCTCTGGAAGCCTAGTTCGGCTTAAACAGTGAGAAGGAAAGCACCCGGGGAACCGGCTGGAGGTGCTCTGGAAGTCCAGCGGGCCGCGTAAAACGCTTCGCCGAGGCTCTGGAAGCCTCGTTCGGCTTAAATAGTGAGGAGGAAAGCACCCGGGGAACCGGCTGGAGGTGCTGTGGAAGCTCAGCGGGCCGCGTAAAACGCTTAGCCGAGGCTCTGGAAGCCTCGTTCGGCTTAGAAAGTGAGGAGGAATGCATCATGAGAACCGGCTGGAGGTGCTGTGGAAGCTCGGCGGGCCGCGTAAAACGCTTAGCCGGGGCTCTGGAAGCCTCGTTCGGCTTAAACAGTGAGGATGGGAGCACCCGGAGAACCGGCTGGAGGTGCTGTGGAAGTTCAGCGGGCCGCGTAAAACGCTTAGCCGGGGCTCTGGAAGCCTCCTCGGGGGTCAAGAGTTAGGAGAAAAAGCACCCCCGAGAACCGGCCGGGTCGTCCACGAACCGTGAAAAAGATGTCGAGTGCCGCTACCTTAAGAGAGTCATAGTTACTCCCGCCGTTTGGCCGAAGGTGTATTTACTCGCCGTGTCCGCTGGAGGGAGGTATTTCCCCGCTCCAACGTCACCGGCGGCTTCCGAACGTCTCCCCGAGCGCTCGGAAGTCCGCGCGGGGGGGAGAAGCGGGCCGTGCGAGGTACCGGGTGGAGCTGGACCGTCACCGGGTCCGCTCGTCGTGCGCGCCGGCCGCTGGAAGTCGAAAAAAGCTCCGCGATCTCATCCGCGGAGTGCAGATCCGCTGGGCTGGAGCTATTTTGGGCCACTTGGCGCGCGCGCACGGCCTCCCGGAGGTGCCGGGTGGAGTGCGCGAGCGCACCGGCCGCTGGAAGTCGGATGAAGCTCCGCGATCTCATCCGCGGTGCTCACAAACAGCCGATCCGGTCGGCTAGGAGCTATTTTCGGCAACTTGCGCATGCGCACGGCCTCCCGGAGGTGCCGGGCGGCGTGCGTGAGCGCACGGGCCGCTGGAAGTCGAATAATGCTCCGCGATCTCATCCGCGGTGCCTACAACTAGCCGATCCGGTCGGCCTGGAGCTATTTTCGGCCACTTGGCCCGCGCGCACGGCCTCCCGGCTGTCCCGGTGGTCCCGGTCGCCTCCGCGGACGGTTAAAAAAATCTCAAGTGAGCCTACCTTAAGAGAGTGACAGTTACTCCCGCCGTTTGGCCGCTCAAAGTGCCATCAGACGCGCAGCAACGGGTGTGTGCGCTAAGTGCGAGAGGTGGCGTATTTACCCGCCGTGTCCGCTAGAGGGAGGTATTTCCCCGTTACAAGCTCCGGGAAGATCAGCGGGACGCGGAGAACGCTTAGCCGGGGTGCTGGAAGCCTCCTCGGGCGTCAATAGTTGGGAAGAAAGCACCCCGAGGACCGGCTGGAGGTGCTGTGGAAGTTCGGCGAGCCGCGCAAAACGCTTAGCCGGGGCTCTGGAAGCCTCGTTCGGCTTAAACAGTGAGGAGGAAAGCAGCCGGGGAACCGGCTGGAGGTGCGGTGGAAGCTCAGCGGGCCGCGTAAAACGCTTAGCCGGGGCTCTGGAAGCCTCGTTCGGCTTAAACAGTGAGGATGGGAGCACCCGGAGAACCGGCTGGAGGTGCTGTGGAAGTTCAGCGGGCCGCGTAAAACGCTTAGCCGGGGCTCTGGAAGCCTCGTTCGGCTTAAACAGTGAGGATGGGAGCACCCGGAGAACCGGCTGGAGGTGCTGTGGAGGCTCGGCGGGCCACGTAAAACGCTTAACCGGGGCTCTGGAAGCCTCGTTCGGCTTAAGAAGCGAGGAGGAATGCACCCGGAGAATGACATTTTGAAAAGATTTGACTATAAATGCGATCATATGTAGTATATATCACATATTTATCCACGAACCGTTCAAGAAAATGTCAAATGAGCCTAACTTAAGAGAGTGACTGTTACTCCCGCCGTTTGGCCGCTCAAAGTGCCACCGGACGCGCAGCAACGGGTGTGTGCGCTAAGTGCGAGAGGTGGCGTATTTACCCGCCGTGTCCGCTGGAGGGAGGTAATTCCCCGTTACGACCTCCGGGGAGATCAACGGGACGTGGAGAACGCTTAGCCGGGGCTCTGGAAGCCTCGGGCGGCTTAGAAAGTGAGGAGGAAAGCAGCCGGGGAACCGGCTGGAGGTGCTCTGGAAGCTCAGCGGGCCGCGCAAAACGCTTAGCCGGGGCTCTGGAAGCCTCGTTCGGCTTAAACAGTGAGGAGGAAAGCAGCCGTGGAACCGGCTGGAAGTGCTGTGGAGGCTCGGCGGGCCGCGTAAAATGCTTAGCCGGGGTGCTGGAAGCCTCGTTCGGCTTAAAGAGTGAGGAGTAAAGCACCATGAGGACCGTCTGGAGGTCTTCTGGAAGCACAGCGGGCCGTGGAGAACGCTTAGCCGGGGTGCTGGAAGCCTGGGCCGGCTTAGAGAGTGAGGAGTAAAGCACCATGAGGACCGGCTGGAGGTCTTCTGGAAGCACAGCGGGCCGTGGAGAACGCTTAGCCGGGGTGCTGGAAGTCGAGTAAGGCTCAGCCATCTCGTCCAAGGTGCTTACAAAGTGCATGTCCGCTCGGCTGGAGGTATTTCCGGCCACCCGGCGCGTGTGCACGGCCTCTGGGTGGCTCCGGGCCGGCTAGAATTCCGGACCGCGATCGCTAACTCGCGGGACCCTAAATGGCCCGCGGACCAGCCGGCGGGACCTCGGTGACCACCCATCCGCCTCGCGGTGGTCCCTGGCCGGGTAGAATTCCGGACCGCGATCGGTACCTCGCGGGACCCTAAATGGCCCGCGGACCAGCCGGCGGGACCTCGGTGAGCACCCATCCGCCTCGCGGTGGTTCCCGGCCGGCTAGAATTCCGGACCGCGATCGCTAACTCGCGGGACCCTAAATGGCCCGCGGACCAGCCGGCGGGACCTCGGTGAAGACCCATCCGCCTCGCGGTGGTCCCCGGCCGGCTAGAATTCCGGGCCGCGATCGGTACCTCGCGGGACCCTAAATGGCCCGCGGACCAGCCGGCGGGACCTCGGTGACCACCCATCCGCCTCGCGGTGGTCCCCGGCCGGCTAGAATTCCGGACCGCGACCGCGAACTCGCGGGACCCTAAATGGCCCGCGGACCAGCCGGCGGGACCTCGGTGACCACCCATCCGCCTCGCGGTGGTCCCCGGCCGGGTAGAATTCCGGACCGCGATCGGTACCTCGCGGGACCCTAAATGGCCCGCGGACCAGCCGGCGGGACCTCGGTGAAGACCTATCCGCCTCGCGGTGGTCCCCGGCCGGCTAGAATTCCGGGCCGCGATCGCTAACTCGCGGGACCCTAAATGGCCCGCGGACCAGCCGGCGGGACCTCGGTGACCACCCATCCGCCTCGCGGTGGTCCCCGGCCGGGTAGAATTCCGGACCGCGATCGGTACCTCGCGGGACCCTAAATGGCCCGCGGACCAGCCGGCGGGACCTCGGTGAAGACCCATCCGCCTCGCGGTGGTCCCTGGCCGGGTAGAATTCCGGACCGCGATCGGTACCTCGCGGGACCCTAAATGGCCCGCGGACCAGCCGGCGGGACCTCGGGGAAGACCCATCCGCCTCGCGGTGGTCCCTGGCCGGGTAGAATTCCGGACCGCGATCGGTACCTCGCGGGACCCTAAATGGCCCGCGGACCAGCCGGCGGGACCTCGGTGAAGACCCATCCGCCTCGCGGTGGTCCCTGGCCGGGTAGAATTCCGGACCGCGATCGGTACCTCGCGGGACCCTAAATGGCCCGCGGACCAGCCGGCGGGACCTCGGTGAAGACCCATCCGCCTCGCGGTGGTCCCCGGCCGGGTAGAATTCCGGACCGCGATCGGTACCTCGCGGGACCCTAAATGGCCCGCGGACCAGCCGGCGGGACCTCGGTGAAGACCCATCCGCCTCGCGGTGGTCCCCGGCCGGGTAGAATTCCGGACCGCGATCGGTACCTCGCGGGACCCTAAATGGCCCGCGGACCAGCCGGCGGGACCTCGGTGAAGACCCATCCGCCTCGCGGTGGTCCCCGGCCGCGTAGAATTCCGGGCCGCGATCGGTAACTCGCGGGACCCTAAATGGCCCGCGGACCAGCCGGCGGGACCTCGGTGACCACCCATCCGCCTCGCGGTGGTCCCCGGCCGGGTAGAATTCCGGACCGCGATCGGTACCTCGCGGGACCCTAAATGGCCCGCGGACCACCCGGCGGGAGCTCGGTGAAGACCCATCCGCCTCGCGGTGGTCCCCGGCCGGGTAGAATTCCGGGCCGCGATCGGTAACTCGCGGGACCCTAAATGGCCCGCGGACCAGCCGGCGGGACCTCGGTGACCACCCATCCGCCTCGCGGTGGTCCCCGGCCGGGTAGAATTCCGGACCGCGATCGGTAACTCGCGGGACCGCAATTGGCCCGCGGACCAGCCGGCGGGACGTCGGTGACCACCCATCCGCCTCGCGGTGGTCCCCGGCCGGGTAGAATTCCGGACCGCGATCGCTAACTCGCGGGACCGCAATTGGCCCGCGGACCAGCCGGCGGGACCTCGGTGACCACCCATCCGCCTCGCGGTGGTCCCCGGCCGGCTAGAATTCCGGACCGCGATCGGTAATTCGCGGGACCCTAAATGGCCCGCGGACCAGCCGGCGGGACCTCGGTGAAGACCCATCCGCCTCGCGGTGGTCCCTGGCCGGCGTGGATTCCGGACCGCGATCGGTAATTCGCGGGACCCTAAATGGCCCGCGGACCAGCCGGCGGGACCTCGGTGACCACCCATCCGCCTCGCGGTGGTCCCTTGCCGGCTAGAATTCCGGACCGCGATCGGTACCTCGCGGGACCCTAAATGGCCCGCGGACCATCCGGCGGGACCTCGGTGAAGACCCATCCGCCTCGCGGTGGTCCCTGGCCGGCTAGAATTCCGGACCGCGATCGGTACCTCGCGGGACCCTAAATGGCCCGCGGACCAGCCGGCGGGACCTCGGTGAAGACCCATCCGCCTCGCGGTGGTCCCCGGCCGGCTAGAATTCCGGACCGCGATCGGTAACTCGCGGGACCCTAAATGGCCCGCGGACCAGCCGGCGGGACCTCGGTGAAGACCCATCCGCCTCGCGGTGGTCCCCGGCCGGGTAGAATTCCGGACCGCGATCGGTACCTCGCGGGACCCTAAATGGCCCGCGGACCAGCCGGCGGGACCTCGGTGACCACCCATCCGCCTCGCGGTGGTCCCCGGCCGGGTAGAATTCCGGACCGCGATCGGTAACTCGCGGGACCCTAAATGGCCCGCGGACCAGCCGGCGGGACCTCGGTGAAGACCCATCCGCCTCGCGGTGGTCCCCAGCCGGGTAGAATTCCGGACCGCGATCGGTACCTCGCGGGACCCTAAATGGCCCGCGGACCAGCCGGCGGGACCTCGGTGACCACCCATCCGCCTCGCGGTGGTCCCCGGCCGGGTAGAATTCCGGACCGCGATCGGTAACTCGCGGGACCCTAAATGGCCCGCGGACCAGCCGGCGGGACCTCGGTGACCACCCATCCGCCTCGCGGTGGTCCCTGGCCGGGTAGAATTCCGGACCGCGATCGGTACCTCGCGGGACCCTAAATGGCCCGCGGACCAGCCGGCGGTACCTCGGTGACCACCCATCCGCCTCGCGGTGGTCCCTGGCCGGGTAGAATTCCGGACCGCGATCGCTAACTCGCGGGACCGCAATTGGCCCGCGGACCAGCCGGCGGGACCTCGGTGACCACCCATCCGCCTCGCGGTGGTCCCCGGCCGGCTAGAATTCCGGACCGCGATCGGTAATTCGCGGGACCCTAAATGGCCCGCGGACCAGCCGGCGGGACCTCGGTGAAGACCCATCCGCCTCGCGGTGGTCCCTGGCCGGCGTGGATTCCGGACCGCGATCGGTAATTCGCGGGACCCTAAATGGCCCGCGGACCAGCCGGCGGGACCTCGGTGACCACCCATCCGCCTCGCGGTGGTCCCTTGCCGGCTAGAATTCCGGACCGCGATCGGTAATTTGCGGGACCCTAAATGGCCCGCGGACCATCCGGCGGGACCTCGGTGAAGACCCATCCGCCTCGCGGTGGTCCCTGGCCGGCTAGAATTCCGGACCGCGATCGGTACCTCGCGGGACCCTAAATGGCCCGCGGACCAGCCGGCGGGACCTCGGTGAAGACCCATCCGCCTCGCGGTGGTCCCCGGCCGGCTAGAATTCCGGACCGCGATCGGTAACTCGCGGGACCCTAAATGGCCCGCGGACCAGCCGGCGGGACCTCGGTGAAGACCCATCCGCCTCGCGGTGGTCCCCAGCCGGGTAGAATTCCGGACCGCGATCGGTACCTCGCGGGACCCTAAATGGCCCGCGGACCAGCCGGCGGGACCTCGGTGACCACCCATCCGCCTCGCGGTGGTCCCCGGCCGGGTAGAATTCCGGACCGCGATCGGTAACTCGCGGGACCCTAAATGGCCCGCGGACCAGCCGGCGGGACCTCGGTGAAGACCCATCCGCCTCGCGGTGGTCCCCAGCCGGGTAGAATTCCGGACCGCGATCGGTACCTCGCGGGACCCTAAATGGCCCGCGGACCAGCCGGCGGGACCTCGGTGACCACCCATCCGCCTCGCGGTGGTCCCCGGCCGGGTAGAATTCCGGACCGCGATCGGTAACTCGCGGGACCCTAAATGGCCCGCGGACCAGCCGGCGGGACCTCGGTGAAGACCCATCCGCCTCGCGGTGGTCCCTGGCCGGGTAGAATTCCGGACCGCGATCGGTACCTCGCGGGACCCTAAATGGCCCGCGGACCAGCCGGCGGTACCTCGGTGACCACCCATCCGCCTCGCGGTGGTCCCTGGCCGGGTAGAATTCCGGACCGCGATCGGTAACTCGCGGGACCCTAAATGGCCCGCGGACCAGCCGGCGGGACCTCGGTGACCACCCATCCGCCTCGCGGTGGTCCCCGGCCGGCTAGAATTCCGGACCGCGATCGCTAACTCGCGGGACCGCAATTGGCCCGCGGACCAGCCGGCGGGACCCGCTTGACTTCCTATCCGCCTTCGCTGGTTCCCAAGTCGGCTAGAATTCCGGACCGCGATCGCTAACTCGCGGGACCGCAATTGGCCCGCGGACCAGCCGGCGGGACCCACTTGACTTCCTATCCGCCTTCGCTGGTTCCCAAGTCGGCTAGAATTCCGGACCGCAATCGCTAACTCGCGGGACCGCAATTGGCCCGCGGACCAGCCGGCGGGACCCAATCCACTTCCTATCCGCCTTCGCTGGTTCCCAAGTCGGCTAGAATTCCGGACCGCGATCGCTAACTCGCGGGACCGCAATTGGCCCGCGGACCAGCCGGCGGGACCCGCTCCACTTCCTATCCGCCTTCGCTGGTTCCCAAGTCGGCCACAAATTACGATTATTCGGCCTCTCGCTCTGGAAGTGCCATCGGCACTTGCTCGGAAAAGTGTCCGCCTCTTCTGGTTCCCTAGGTCGGCCGCCAAATGCGAAAAATCGGCCTCTACCCCGTTTGGGTACCAGGGGTAGGGTGCAGTACCAACTTTGGTCTTCAGGTGCGCCAGAGCGCGATGGTTGGTCCCACTAGTCAGCGTACTCATCGACGGTTTACTCCCCTTTCGCAAAATATAGTGGGCACGTATGTGCAGGACTGTTTATTTTTATTTTGAAAAATTTTCTAAGTGCCAGCGGACGCTGGCACACGACGTGTCCGAGCCACGATGGTGCCCAGGCCGGACAGCGACGGCGAAAAAGCCGATTCTGGAAGTTTCGAATATGCCAACGGCAAAAGCGGCGTGATGTGTCCGCCTCGGCTGGTTCTCCGGTCGGCCAGAAAAAGTGAAAATTCGGCCTCTCGCTCTGGAGGTCCGACGAACTTTGGCGAATATTTTCTAAGTGCCAACGGGTGTTGCGCCGAAATGTGTCCGACTCGGCTGGTTCCCCGAGTCGGCCCGAACGAGCGAAAATTCGGCCTCTTCGCCTGGAAGTCCGGCCGACTTTGGCGAATATTTTCTAAGTGCCAACGGGTGTTGCGCCGAAATGTGTCCGACTCGGCTGGTTCCCCGAGTCGGCCCGAACGAGCGAAAATTCGGCCTCTTCGCCTGGAAGTCCGGCCGACTTTGGCGAATATTTTCTAAGTGCCAACGGGTGTTGCGCCGAAATGTGTCCGACTCGGCTGGTTCCCCGAGTCGGCCCGAACGAGCGAAAATTCGGCCTCTTCGCCTGGAAGTCCGACGAACTTTGGCGAATATTTTCTAAGTGCCAACGGGTGTTGCGCCGAAATGTGTCCGACTCGGCTGGTTCCCCGAGTCGGCCCGAACGAGCGAAAATTCGGCCTCTTCGCCTGGAAGTCCGACGAACTTTGGCGAATATTTTCTAAGTGCCAACGGGTGTTCGGCCGTAATGTGTCCGACTCGGCTGGTGCCCCGAGTCGGCCCGAACGAGCGAAAATTCGGCCTCTTCGCCTGGAGGTCCAACGAACTTTGGCGAATATTTTCTAAGTGCCAACGGGTGTTACACCGTAATGTGTCCGACTCGGCTGGTTCCTCCGGTCGGCCCGAACGAGCGAAAATTCGGCCTCTTCGCCTGGAAGTCCGGCCGACTTGGGCGAATATTTTCTAAGTGCCAACGGGTGTTACGCCGAAATGTGTCCGACTCGGCTGGTTCCCCGAGTCGGCCAGAAAAAGTGAAAATTCGGCCTCTTCGCCTGGAAGTCCGGCCGACTTGAGCTAATATTTTCTAAGTGCCAACGGGTGTTCGGCCGTAATGTGTCCGACTCGGCTGGTTCCCCGAGTCTGCCCGAACGAGCGAAAATTCGGCCTCTCGCTCTGGAAGTCCTGCCAACTTGAGCGAATATTTTCTAAGTGCCATCGGGTCTTGCCCGGAAAAGTGTCCGACTCGGCTGGTTCCCCGAGTCGGCCCGAACGAGCGAAAATTCGGCCTCTCGCTCTGGAAGTCCTGCCAACTTGAGCGAATATTTTCTAAGTGCCAACGGCTGTTCGGCCGTAACGTGTCCGACTCGGCTGGTTCCCCGAGTCGGTCCGAACGAGCGAAAATTCGGCCTCTTGCTCTGGAAGTCCTGCCAACTTTAGCGAATATTTTCTAAGTGCCATCGGGTCTTGCCCGGAAAAGTGTCCGACTCGGCTGGTTCCCCGAGTCGGCCAGAAAAAGTGAAAATTCAGCCTCTTGCTCTGGAAGTCCTGCCAACTTGAGCGAATATTTTCTAAGTGCCATCGGGTCTTGCCCGGAAAAGTGTCCGACTCGGCTGGTTCCCTAGTTCGGCCACATAATGTGAAAATTCGGCCTCTTCGCCTGGAAGTCCTGCCAACTTGAGCGAATATTTTCTAAGTGCCATCGGGTCTTGCCCGGAAAAGTGTCCGACTCGGCTGGTTCCCCGAGTCGGTCCGAACGAGTGAAAATTCGGCCTCTTGCTCTGGAAGTCCTGCCAACTTGAGCGAATATTTTCTAAGTGCCATCGGGTCTTGCCCGGAAAAGTGTCCGACTCGGCTGGTTCCCTAGTTCGGCCACATAATGTGAAAATTCGGCCTCTTGCTCTGGAAGTCCTGCCAACTTGAGCGAATATTTTCTAAGTGCCATCGGGTCTTGCCCGGAAAAGTGTCCGACTCGGCTGGTTCCCCGAGTCGGCCCGAACGAGCGAAAATTCGACCTCTTGCTCTGGAAGTCCTGCCAACTTGAGCGAATATTTTCTAAGTGCCATCGGGTCTTGCCCGGAAAAGTGTCCGACTCGGCTGGTTCCCCGAGTCGGCCAGAGAAAGAGAAAATTCAGCCTCTTGCTCTGGAAGTCCTGCCAACTTGAGCGAATATTTTCTAAGTGCCATCGGGTCTTGCCCGGAAAAGTGTCCGACTCGGCTGGTTCCCCGAGTCGGCCCGAACGAGCGAAAATTCGGCCTCTTCGCCTGGAAGTCCTGCCAACTTGAGCGAATATTTTCTAAGTGCCATCGGGTCTTGCCCGGAAAAGTGTCCGACTCGGCTGGTTCCCTAGTTCGGCCACATAATGTGAAAATTCGGCCTCTTCGCCTGGAAGTCCTGCCAACTTGAGCGAATATTTTCTAAGTGCCATCGGGTCTTGCCCGGAAAAGTGTCCGACTCGGCTGGTTCCCCGAGTCGGCCCGAACGAGCGAAAATTCGGCCTCTCGCTCTGGAAGTCCTGCCAACTTGAGCGAATATTTTCTAAGTGCCATCGGGTCTTGCCCGGAAAAGTGTCCGACTCGTCCGGTTCCCTAGTTCGGCCACATAATGTGAAAATTCGGCCTCTTGCTCTGGAAGTCCTGCCAACTTGAGCGAAAATTTTCTAAGTGCCATCGGGTCTTGCCCGGAAAAGTGTCCGACTCGT
>NW_028284195.1:37500-44493 GCF_059516105.1 Syngnathus floridae | reverse complement strand
GCGAAGGCGGATGGGTGGTCACCGAGGTCCCGCCGGCTGGTCCGCGGGCCATTTAGGGTCCCGCGAGTTACCGGTCGCGGCCCGGAATTCTAGCCGACTTGGGAACCAGCGAAGGCGGATAGGAAGTCAAGTGGGTCCCGCCGGCTGGTCCGCGGGCCATTTAGGGTCCCGCGAGTTAGCGATCGCGGTCCGGAATTCTAGCCGACTTGGGAACCAGCGAAGGCGGATGGGTGGTCACCGAGGTCCCGCCGGCTGGTCCGCGGGCCATTTAGGGTCCCGCGAGTTACCGATCGCGGTCCGGAATTCTAGCCGGCCAGGGACCACCGCAAGGCGGATGGGTGGTCACCGAGGTCCCGCCGGCTGGTCCGCGGGCCATTTAGGGTCCCGCGAGTTACCGATCGCGGTCCGGAATTCTAGCCGGCCGGGGACCACCGCGAGGCGGATGGGTCTTCACCGAGGTCCCGCCGGCTGGTCCGCGGGCCATTTAGGGTCCCGCGAGTTACCGATCGCGGCCCGGAATTCTAGCCGGCCGGGGACCACCGCGAGGCGGATGGGTCTTCACCGAGGTCCCGCCGGCTGGTCCGCGGGCCATTTAGGGTCCCGCGAGGTACCGATCGCGGTCCGGAATTCTACCCGGCCGGGGACCACCGCGAGGCGGATGGGTCTTCACCGAGGTCCCGCCGGCTGGTCCGCGGGCCATTTAGGGTCCCGCGAGGTACCGATCGCGGTCCGGAATTCTACCCGGCCGGGGACCACCGCGAGGCGGATGGGTCTTCACCGAGGTCCCGCCGGCTGGTCCGCGGGCCATTTAGGGTCCCGCGAATTAGCGATCGCGGTCCGGAATTCTAGCCGGCCAGGGACCACCGCGAGGCGGATGGGTGGTCACCGAGGTCCCGCCGGATGGTCCGCGGGCCATTTAGGGTCCCGCGAATTACCGATCGCGGTCCGGAATTCTAGCCGGCCAGGGACCACCGCGAGGCGGATGGGTGGTCACCGAGGTCCCGCCGGCTGGTCCGCGGGCCATTTAGGGTCCCGCGAGTTTGCGATCGCGGTCCGGAATTCTAGCCGGCCAGGGACCACCGCGAGGCGGATGGGTGGTCACCGAGGTCCCGCCGGCTGGTCCGCGGGCCATTTAGGGTCCCGCGAATTAGCGATCGCGGTCCGGAATTCTAGCCGGCCGGGGACCACCGCGAGGCGGATGGGTGGTCACCGACGTCCCGCCGGCTGGTCCGCGGGCCATTTAGGGTCCCGCGAGTTAGCGATCGCGGTCCGGAATTCTAGCCGGCCCGGAGCCACCCAGAGGCCGTGCACACGCGCCGGGTGGCCGGAAATACCTCCAGCCGAGCGGACATGCACTTTATAAGCACCTTGGACGAGATGGCTGAGCCTTACTCGACTTCCAGCACTTCTAAGCGTTCTCCACGGCCCGCTGTGCTTCCAGAAGACCTCCAGCCGGTCCTCATGGTGCTTTCCTCCTCACTCTCCCAGCCGAACGAGGCTTCCAGAGCCCCGGTTAAGCATTTTACGCGGCCCGCCGAGCCTCCACAGCACTTCCAGCCGGTTCTCCGGCTGCTTTCCTCCTCACTCTATAAGTCGACCCAGGCTTCCAGCACCCCGGCTAAACGTTTTACGCGGCCCGCTGAGCTTCCAGAGCACCGGCTAAGCGTTTTACGCGGCCCGCTGAGCTTCCACAGCACCTCCAGCCGGATCTCCGGGTGCTCCCATCCTCACTGTTTAAGCCGAACGAGGCTTCCAGAGCCCCGGCTAAGCGTTTTACGCGGCCCGCTGAGCTTCCGGAGCACCTCCAGCCGGTTCCACGGGTGCTTTCCTCCTCATTCTTGACGCCCGAGGAGGCTTCCAGCACTCCGGCTAAGCGTTTTACGCGGCCCGCTGAGCTTCCAGAGCACCTCCAGCCGGTTCCACGGCTGCTTTCCTCCTCACTTAATAAGCCGCCCGAGGCTTCCAGAGCCCCGGCTAAACGTTTTGCGCGGCCCGCTGAACTTCCAGAGCACCTCCAGCCGGTTCCCCGGCTGCTTTCCTCCTCACTTTCTAAGCCGCCCGAGGCTTCCAGAGCCCCGGCAAAGCGTTCTCCGCGTCCCGGTGATCTTCCCGGAGGTCGTAACGGGGAATTACCTCCCTCTAGCGGACACGGCGGGTAAATACGCCAGCTCTCGCACTTAGCGCACACTCGCGTTGCTGCGCGTCTGATGGCACTTTGAGTAGCCAAAATGCGGGAGTAACTGTCACTCTCTTAAGGTAGGCTCACTTGAGATTTTTTTGAACGGTTCGTGGATAAATATATGATATATACTACATATGATCGCATTTATAGTCAAATCATATCAAAATGTCATTCTCCGGGTGCTTTCCTCCTCACTCTTGACGCCCGAGGAGGCTTCCAGAGCCTCGGCTAAGCGTTTTACGCGGCCCGCTGAGCTCCCACCGCACCTCCAGCCGGTTCTCATGAGGCTTTCCGCCTCATTTTCTAAGCCGAAGGAGGCTTCCACAGCCCCGGCTAAGCGTTTTGCGCGGCCCGCTGAACTTCCAGAGCACCTCCAGCCGGTTCCCCGAGTGCTTTCCGCCTCACTTTCTAAGCCGCCCGAGGCTTCCAGAGCCCCGGCTAAGCGTTCTCCGCGTCCCGCTGATCTTCCCGGAGCTTGTAACGGGGAAATACCTCCCTCTAGCGGACACGGCGGGTAAATACGCCAGCTCTCGCACTTAGCGCACACTCGCGTTGCTGCGCGTCCGGTGGCACTTTGAGCGGCCAAACGGCGGGAGTAACTGTCACTCTCTTAAGGTAGGCTCACCTGAGATTTTTTTTAACCGTCCGCGGAGGCGACCGGGACCACCGGGACAGCCGGGAGGCCGTGCGCGCGGGCCAAGTGGCCGAAAATAGCTCCAGCCCAGCGGATCTGCACTTTACAAGCTCCGCGGATGAGATCGCGGAGCATTATTCGACTTCCAGCGGCCGGTGCGCTTACGCACGCCGCCCGGAACCTCCGGGAGGCCGTGCGCATGCGCAAGTGGCCGAAAATAGCTCCTAGCCGACCGGATCTGCACTTTACAAGCTCCGCGGATGAGATCGCGGAGCTTTATCCGACTTCCAGCGGCCGGTGCGCTCGCGCACTCCACCCGGCACCTCCGGGAGGCCGTGCGCATGCGCAAGTGGCCCAAAATAGCTCCAGCCCAGCGGATCGGCTGTTTACAAGCACCGCGGATGAGATCAAGGAGCTTTATCCGACTTCCAGCGGCCGGTGCGCTCGCGCACTCCACCCGGCACCTCCGGGAGGCCGTGCGCGCGCGCCAAGTGGCCCAAAATAGCTCCAGCCCAGCGGATCTGCACTCCGCGGATGAGATCGCGGAGCTTTTTTCGACTTCCAGCGGCCGGCGCGCACGACGAGCGGACCCGGTGACGGTCCAGCTCCACCCGGTACCTCGCACGGCCCGCTTCTCCCCCCCGCGCGGACTTCCGAGCGCTCGGGGAGACGTTCGGAAGCCGCCGGTGACGTTGGAGCGGGGAAATACCTCCCTCCAGCGGACACGGCGAGTAAATACACCTTCGGCCAAACGGCGGGAGTAACTATGACTCTCTTAAGGTAGCGGCACTCGACATCTTTTTCGCGGTTCGTGGACGACCCGGCCGGTTCTCGGGGGTGCTTTTTCTCCTAACTCTCGACCCCCGAGGAGGCTTCCAGAGCCCCGGCTAAGCGTTTTACGCGGCCCGCTGAGCTTCCACAGCACCTCCAGCCGGTTCCACGGGTGCTTCCCTCCTCACTCATGACGCCCGAGGAGGCTTCCAGAGCCCCGGCTAAGCGTTTTACGCGGCCCGCTGAGCTTCCACCGCACCTCCAGCCGGTTCTCATGGGGCTTTCCTCCTAACTCTCGACCCCCGAGGAGGCTTCCAGAGCCCCGGCTAAGCGTTTTACGCGGCCCGCTGAGCTTCCACAGCACCTCCAGCCGGTTCCACGGGTGCTTCCCTCCTCACTCATGACGCCCGAGGAGGCTTCCAGAGCCCCGGCTAAGCGTTTTCCGCGGCCCGCCGAGCGTCCGGAGGAGCTCCGGCCGGTCCTCGGGGTGCTTTCTTCCCAACTATTGACGCCCGAGGAGGCTTCCAGAGCCCCGGCTAAGCGTTCTCCGCGTCCCGCTGATCTTCCCGGAGCTTGTAACGGGGAAATACCTCCCTCTAGCGGACACGGCGGGTAAATACGCCACCTCTCGCACTTAGCGCACACTCGCGTTGCTGCGCGTCCGATGGCACTCTGAGCGGCCAAACGGCGGGAGTAACTGTCACTCTCTTAAGGTAGGCTCACTTGAGATTTTTTTAACCGTCCGCGGAGGCGAGCGGGACCACCGGGACAGCCGGGAGGCCGTGCGCGCGGGCCAAGTGGCCGAAAATAGCTCCAGGCCGACCGGATCGGCTAGTTGTAAGCACCGCGGATGAGATCGCGGAGCATTATTCGACTTCCAGCGGCCCGTGCGCTTACGCACGCCGCCCGGAACCTCCGGGAGGCCGTGCGCGCGCGCAAGTGGCCGAAAATAGCTCCAAGACGACCGGATCTGCACTTTACAAGCACCGCGGATGAGATCGCGGAGCATTATTCGACTTCCAGCGGCCCGTGCGCTTTCGCACGCCGCCCGGAACCTCCGGGAGGCCGTGCGCATGCGCAAGTGGCCGAAAATAGCTCCTAGCCGACCGGATCGGCTGTTTACAAGCACCGCGGATGAGATCGCGGAGCTTTATGCGACTTCCAGCGGCCGGTGCGCTCGCGCACTCCACCCGGCACCTCCGGGAGGCCGTGCGCGCGCGCCAAGTGGCCCAAAATAGCTCCAGCCCAGCGGATCTGCACTTTACAAGCTCCGCGGATGAGATCGCGGAGCTTTATTCGACTTCCAGCGGCCGGTGCGCACGACGAGCGGACCCGGTGACGGTCCAGCTCCACCCGGTACCTCGCACGGCCCGCTTCTCCCCCACGCGCGGACTTCCGAGCGCTCGGGGAGACGTTCGGAAGCCGCCGGTGACGTTGGAGCGGGGAAATACCTCCCTCCAGCGGACACGGCGAGTAAATACACCTTCGGCCAAACGGCGGGAGTAACTATGACTCTCTTAAGGTAGCGGCACTCGACATCTTTTTCACGGTTCGTGGAGGACCCGGCCGGTTCTCGGGGGTGCTTTTTCTCCTAACTCTTGACCCCCGAGGAGGCTTCCAGAGCCCCGGCTGAGCGTTTTACGCGGCCCGCCGAGCCTCCACAGCACTTCCAGCCGGTTCTCCGGGTGCTTCACTCCTCACTCTTTAAGCCGAACGAGGCTTCCAGAGCCTCGGCTAAGCGTTTTACGCGGCCCGCTGAACTTCCACAGCACCTCCAGCCGGTTCCACGGGTGCTTTCCTCCTCACTTTATAAGCCGAACGAGGCTTCCAGAGCCCCGGCTAAGCGTTTTACGCGGCCCGCTGAACTTCCACAGCACCTCCAGCCGGTTCCACGGGTGCTTTCCTCCTCACTCTTGACGCCCGAGAAGGCTTCCAGAGCCCCGGCTAAACGTTTTACGCGGCCCGCTGAACTTCCCCAGCACCCCCAGCCGGTTCCCCGAGTGCTTTCCACCTCACTTTCTAAGCCGAACGAGGCTTCCAGAGCCCCGGCTAAGCGTTCTCCGCGTCCCGGTGATCTTCCCGGAGGTCGTAACGGGGAAATACCTCCCTCCAGCGGACACGGAGAGAAATTACACCGCCTCTCGCACAGACGCGGGTAAACGGCGGGAGTAACTATGACTCTCTTAAGGTAGCCTCACTTGACATCTCTTTAACGGTTCGTGGATAAATACATGATATATACTACATATGATCGCATTTACAGCCAAATAATATAAAATGAGCATTCGGTTATAAACATTGTATTCATCAAGTTCATAGGTGATGTTAATATTTATATATTTAATGTTTATAGGTGATGTTAATATTTATATATTTATTTTGTACATCATGTTATACGACACTTGCTATAGGATCATGATGTGATCATATCGGCGGAAGTCGGCCCGGGCTCCGGGTGAAGAGGCCGAATTCTCGCCACTCGCGGCCGACCGGGGAACCAGCAGAGGCGGACGCATCACGGCGCAAGAGCCCTTGGCACTTAGAAAAAAATTGGCAAAAGTCGAGCCGCGCTCCAGGTGAAGAGGCCGAATTCTCGCTACTCGTGGCCGACCGGGGAACCAGCAGAGGCGGACGCATCACGGCGCAAGAGCCCTTGGCACTTCGAAAAAATTGGGCAAAAGTCGCTCCGCGCTCCAGGTGAAGAGGCCGAATTCTCGCCACTCGTGGCCGACCGGGGAACCAGCAGAGGCGGACGCATCGCGGCGCGAGAGCCCTTGGCACTTAGAAAAAATTTGGCAAAAGTCGCTCCGGGCTCCAGGTGAAGAGGCCGAATTCTCGCTACTAGTGGCCGACCGGGGAACCAGCGAAGGCGGGTAAGCTTTCTATGGAGCCCCGCCGGCTGGTCCGCGGGCCGAACGTGGTCCCGTCACCTACCGACAGCGGACGCCGATCCACGCCCGGCAAGGACCACCCAGAGGCGGACACGCTCTCCGACGAGCCCCGCCGGCCGGTCCGCGGCGGGAAATGCGCCCTCTGGCGGACACGCCGTTGTAAATGAATGGGCTTTGGCACTTAGTGCATTTTCGCAAAAGTTGAGCCGCGCTCCGGGCGAAGAGGCCGAATTCTCGCTACTCGCGGCCGACCGGGGAACCAGCGAAGGCGGGTAAGCTTTCAAGAGAGCCCCGCCGGCTGGTCCGCGGGCCGAACGTGGTCCCGTAAAGTACCGACAGCGGACGCCGACCCACGCCCGGCAAGGACCACCGAGAGGCGGACACGCTCTCCGACGAGCCCCGCCGGCCGGTCCGCGGCGGGAAATGCGCCCTCTGGCGGACACGCCGTTGTAAATGAATGGGCTTTGGCACTTAGTGCATTTTCGAATAAGTTGAGCCGCGCTCCGGGCGAAGAG
>NW_028284195.1:5000-25000 GCF_059516105.1 Syngnathus floridae | reverse complement strand
GCTAGAGGGCGACCCGCAAGTGGGGAGGAACCGTCCACCCAACGCCGGCGCTAGCCGGGGCCGGTGGGGGCCCTACCAAGGCGGGTCATGGTCGCATGTCGGTCGGTCCGGCCTCTGTTTACCGAGGCGGCCGGCACCTCCATCTGCCTTGGATGCCCCGAATCCGCAGACTTTCCTCCGGCCTCAGCTTAACGAGACGGCCGTTGCCTCCATCCTTGGATGTTAACATTCGCAGAGTTTCAGCTCCGGGCTAGGGCGGGTGAAGTCGTCTCGAACCACGTGCCTGAAGGCCGCCTCGCGCCGGATGCAGGCCCCGCTCTGTCGTGCGGTGTGACCGTCCAACGCGGGCATCGCTAGATTAGCCGTGGCCACGATCCTTCCACACCGCGAGCCTTTCGCCCTCGGCCGCTCAGTTCGCGGGCCGCTGATCCCGCTCCATCTCTCCGGCCTGTGTTTAAGGAGGCGGCCGCTCCTCCTTCCTTGGATGGACCATTCGCATATTTTTCGCCCGGCCTGTGTTTAAGGAGGCGGCCGGTAACTCCCTTTCTTGGATGAGACCCAACATTCGCATATTTTTCGCCCGGCCTGTGTTTAAGGAGGCGGCCGGTCCTCCCATTCTGCCAGTGTTCCTTGGACTTTGAATATTTCAAAGTCTTTCCGCCCAACATTCGCATATTTTTCGCCCGGCCTGTGTTTAAGGAGGCGGCCGGTCCTCCCATTCTGCCAGTGTTCCTTGGACTTTGAAAATTTCAAAGTCTTTCCGCTCCGGGCTAGGGCGGGTGAGGTCGTCTCGAACCACGTGCCTGAAGGCCGCCTCGCGCCAGATGCGGCCCCGCTCTGTCGTGCGGTGTGACCGTCCAACGCGGGCATCGCTAGATTAGCCGTGGCCACGATCCTTCCACACCGCGAGCCTTTCGCCCTCGGCCGGTGTCGGTCAACGTGTGGGTGGGGGGGAAGGACGGCTGCCGGGAGCAGACAGCCGTCCCCGGGTGGGGTGTACAGTCCTTCCACCGCGGCCGCCGGGAGCAGACGGCCGTCGAGCGATTCTGCCATTGTTCCTAGGACTTTGTACATTTTAAAGACCCTCCGCGCGGGCCGCTGATCCCGCTCGGTCGCTCCGGCCTGTGTTTAAGGAGGCGGCCGGTCCTCCCATTCTGCCAGTGTTCCTTGGACTTTGAATATTTCAAAGTCTTTTCGCTCCGGGCTAGGGCGGGTGAGGTCGTCTCGAACCACGTGCCTGAAGGCCGCCTCGCGCCGGATGCAGGCCCCGCTCTGTCGTGCGGTGTGACCGTCCAACGCGGGCATCGCTAGATTAGCCGTGGCCACGATCCTTCCACACCGCGAGCCTTTCGCCCTCGGCCGGTGTCGGTCAACGTGTGGGGTGGGGGGGAAGGACGGCTGCCGGGAGCAGACAGCCGTCCCCGGGTGGGGTGTACAGTCCCTTCACCGCGGCCGCCGGGAGCAGACGGCCGTCGAGCGATTCTGCCATTGTCCCTAGGACTTTGTACATTTCAAAGACCCTGCGCGCGGGCCGCTGATCCCGCTCGGTCGCTCCGGCCTGTGTTTAAGGAGGCGGCCGGTCCTCCCATTCTGCCAGTGTTCCTTGGACTTTGAAAAGTCTTTCCGCTCCGGGCTAGGGCGGGTGAGGTCGTCTCGAACCACGTGCCTGAAGGCCGCCTCGCGCCGGATGCAGGCCCCGCTCTGTCGTGCGGTGTGACCGTCCAACGCGGGCATCGCTAGATTAGCCGTGGCCACGATCCTTCCACACCGCGAGCCTTTCGCCCTCGGCTGATGTTCAACCAACGTGTGGGGAGGGGGTTATGGACGGCTGCCGGGAGCAGACAGCCGTCCCCGGGAGGGGAGACTTCACGGCGGCCGCCGGGAGCAGACGGCCGTCGAGAGATTCTGCCAGTGTTCCTTGGACTTTGACTATTTCAAAGTCTTTCCGCTCCGGGCTAGGGCGGGTGAGGTCGTCTCGAACCACGTGCCTGAAGGCCGCCTCGCGCCGGATGCAGGCCCCGCTCTGTCGTGCGGTGTGACCGTCCGACGCGGGCATCGCTAGATTAGCCGTGGCCACGATCCTTCCACACCGCGAGCCTTTCGCCCTCGGCCGGTGTTCGCTCAACGCGCGGGCCGCTGATCCCGCTCCATCTCTCCGGCCTGTGTTTAAGGAGGCGGCCGGTCCTCCCATTCTGCCAGTGTTCCTTGGACTTTGAAAATTTCAAAGTCTTTCCGCTCCGGGCTAGGGCGGGTGAGGTCGTCTCGAGCCACGTGCCTGAAGGCCGCCTCGCGCCGGATGCAGGCCCCGCTCTGTCGTGCGGTGTGACCGTCCAACGCGGGCATCGCTAGATTAGCCGTGGCCACGATCCTTCCACACCGCGAGCCTTTCGCCCTCGGCTGGTGTTCGTCCAACGTGTGGGGAGGGGGTTAAGGACGGCTGCCGGGAGCAGACAGCCGTCCCCGGGAGGGGAGACTTCACGGCGGCCGCCGGGAGCAGACGGCCGTCGAGAGATTCTGCCAGCGTTCCTTGTACTTTGAATATTTCACAGCCGTGCTCGCACTTAGGAAATTTTCGAGCGCTGTGGCACTTAGACATTTTTCGTCAAGCGTGGCACTTAGAAATTTTTCGTCAAGAGAGGCACTTAGACATTTTTCGTCAAGAGTGACACTTAGAAAATTTTTCACTCTCTTTGTGCCTTCCAGGGTGCTGTGCAACCCTGCGTGTTGTGTTCCCACCGAGCAAGGGGCGCTGCTGGCGGCCATGACCAAGCGCTCGGCACCGGGCCCTTTCATTTTGTGGGGTAAATTATGCGCCCCCCATGCTCGTTCTGACTATATTTTGCGAAAGGGGGGTAAATCGTTGATGAGTACGCTGACTAGGGGGACCATTTAGCGTACTCTGGCGCACCTGAAGACCAAAGTTGGTACTGCACCCTCCCCCTGGTACCCCAGCCCCTGGTACCTAAAGAGGGAGAGGCCGAATTTTCGCTTTTTGGGGCCGACCGAGGGAACCAGCCGAGGCGGACACTTTTCGGCTCAAGAGCCGTTGGCACTTAGAAAAAATTCGCACAAGTTGGCAGGGCTACCAGGGGAAGAGGCCGAATTTTCGCTTTTGAAGGCCGACCGCGGGAACCAGCCGAGGCGGACACTTTTCGGCTCAAGAGCCGTTGGCACTTAGAAAATATTTGCCAAACTTGGCTTGACTTCCAGGAGAAGAGGCCGAATTTTCACTTTTGGTGGCCGACCTGGGGAACCAGCCGAGGCGGACACTTTTCGGCTCAAGAGCCGTTGGCACTTAGAAAATATTTGCCAAACTTGGCTTGACTTCCAGGAGAAGAGGCCGAATTTTCACTTTTGGTGGCCGTTATGGGGAACCAGCCGAGGCGGACACTTTTCGGCTCAAGAGCCGTTGGCACTTAGAAAATATTTGCCAAACATGGCTTGACTTCCAGGAGAAGAGGCCGAATTTTCACTTTTGGTGGCCGTTATGGGGAACCAGCCGAGGCGGACACTTTACGCTGGTTGAGTCGTTGGCACTTAGAAAATATTTGCCAAACTTGGCTTGACTTCCAGGAGAAGAGGCCGAATTTTCACTTTTGGTGGCCGACCTGGGGAACCAGCCGAGGAGGACACTTTACGCTGGTTGAGTCGTTGGCACTTAGAAAATATCTGCCAAACTTGGCTTGACTTCCAGGAGAAGAGGCCGAATTTTCACTTTTGGTGACCGACCTGGGGAACCAGCCGAGGCGGACACTTTACGCTGGTTGAGTCGTTGGCACTTAGAAAATATTTGCCAAACTTGGCTTGACTTCCAGGAGAAGAGGCCGAATTTTCACTTTTGGTGGCCGACCTGGGGAACCAGCCGAGGCGGACACTTTACGCTGGTTGAGTCGTTGGCACTTAGAAAATATTCGCCAAACTTGGCAAGACTTCCAGGAGAAGAGGCCGAATTTTCACTTTTGGTGGCCGACCTGGGGAACCAGCCGAGGCGGACACTTTACGCTGGTTGAGTCGTTGGCACTTAGAAAATATTTGCCAAACTTGGCTTGACTTCCAGGAGAAGAGGCCGAATTTTCACTTTTCATGGCCGTTATGGGGAACCAGCCGAGGCGGACACTTTGCGCTGGTTGAGTCGTTGGCACTTAGAAAATATTTGCCAAACTTGGCTTGACTTCCAGGAGAAGAGGCCGAATTTTCACTTTTGGTGGCCGTTATGGGGAACCAGCCGAGGCGGACACTTTAGGCTGGTTGAGTCGTTGGCACTCAGAAAATATTCGCCAAACTTGGCCAGACTTCCAGGAGAAGAGGCCGAATTTTCACTTTTGGTGACCGACCTGGGGAACCAGCCGAGGCGGACACTTTACGCTGGTTGAGTCGTTGGCACTTAGAAAATATTTGCCAAACTTGGCTTGACTTCCAGGAGAAGAGGCCGAATTTTCACTTTTGGTGGCCGACCTGGGGAACCAGCCGAGGCGGACACTTTACGCTGGTTGAGTCGTTGGCACTTAGAAAATATTCGCCAAACTTGGCAAGACTTCCAGGAGAAGAGGCCGAATTTTCACTTTTGGTGGCCGACCTGGGGAACCAGCCGAGGCGGACACTTTACGCTGGTTGAGTCGTTGGCACTTAGAAAATATTTGCCAAACTTGGCTTGACTTCCAGGAGAAGAGGCCGAATTTTCACTTTTCATGGCCGTTATGGGGAACCAGCCGAGGCGGACACTTTGCGCTGGTTGAGTCGTTGGCACTTAGAAAATATTTGCCAAACTTGGCTTGACTTCCAGGAGAAGAGGCCGAATTTTCACTTTTGGTGGCCGTTATGGGGAACCAGCCGAGGCGGACACTTTAGGCTGGTTGAGTCGTTGGCACTCAGAAAATATTCGCCAAACTTGGCCAGACTTCCAGGAGAAGAGGCCGAATTTTCACTTGTGGTACCCGACCTGGGGAACCAGCCGAGGCGGACACTTTAGGCTGGTTGAGTCGTTGGCACTTAGAAAATATTCGCCAAACTTGGCCAGACTTCCAGGAGAAGAGGCCGAATTTTCACTTGTTCTGGCCGTTATGGGGAACCAGCCGAGGCGGACACTTTACGCTGGTTGAGTCGTTGGCACTTAGAAAATATTCGCCAAACTTGGCCAGACTTCCAGGAGAAGAGGCCGAATTTTCACTTGTTCTGGCCGTTATGGGGAACCAGCCGAGGCGGACACTTTACGGCTGTTGAGTCGTTGGCACTTAGAAAATATTCGCCAAACTTGGCCAGACTTCCAGGAGAAGAGGCCGAATTTTCACTTGTTCTGGCCGACCTGGGGAACCAGACGAGGCGGACACATCACCCCGCAAGTGACGTTGGCACTTTGAAAATATTCGCCAAACTTGGCCAGACTTCCAGGAGAAGAGGCCGAATTTTCACTTGTTCTGGCCGACCTGGGGAACCAGACGAGGCGGACACATCACCCCGCAAGTGCCGTTGGCACTTTGAAAATATTCGCCAAACTTGGCCAGACTTCCAGGAGAAGAGGCCGAATTTTCACTTGTTCTGGCCGACCTGGGGAACCAGACGAGGCGGACACATCACCCCGCAAGTGCCGTTGGCACTTAGAAAATATTCGCCAAACTTGGCCGGACTTCCAGGAGAAGAGGCCGAATTTTCACTTTTTCTGGCCGACCTGGGGAACCAGACGAGGCGGACACATCACCCCGCAAGTGCCGTTGGCACTTTGAAAATATTCGAAACTTCCATCAAACACACATCGGCTTTTTCGCCGTCGCTGTCCGGCCTGGGCACCATCGTGGCTCGGACAGTTCGTGTGCCAGCTTCCGTTGGCACTTAGAACATTTTTCAAAATAAAAATAAACAGTCCTGCACATACGTGCCGACTATATTTTGCGAAAGGGGAGTAAACCGATGAGTACACTAACTAGGGGGACCAACAGACCGTAGTGGTCTCCCCTGGTACCTAAATGCATACCCCTGGTACCTCAGCGACTACCCCTGGTACCTAAATGCGTTCCCCTGGTACCTCAGAGAGGCCGAATTATTACATTCCGTGGCCGAACTAGGGAACCGGACGAGGCGGACACTTTTCCGGGAGAGACCCGATGGCACTTAGAAAATATTCGCCAAAGTTCGTCGGACTTCCAGAGCAAGAGGCCGAATTTTCACATTATGTGGCCGAACTAGGGAACCGGACGAGGCGGACACTTTTCCGGGAGAGACCCGATGGCACTTAGAAAATATTCGCTCAAGTTGGCAGGACTTCCAGAGCAAGAGGCCGAATTTTCACATTATGTGGCCGAACTAGGGAACCGGCCGAGTCGGACACTTTTCCGGGAGAGACCCGATGGCACTTAGAAAATATTCGCTCAAGTTGGCAGGACTTCCAGAGCAAGAGGCCGAATTTTCACATTATGTGGCCGAACTAGGGAACCGGACGAGTCGGACACTTTTCCGGGAGAGACCCGATGGCACTTAGAAAATATTCGCTCAAGTTGGCAGGACTTCCAGAGCAAGAGGCCGAATTTTCACTTTTTCTGGCCGACTCGGGGAACCAGCCGAGTCGGACACTTTTCCGGGCAAGACCCGATGGCACTTAGAAAATATTCGCTCAAGTTGGCAGGACTTCCAGGCGAAGAGGCCGAATTTTCACTTTTTCTGGCCGACTCGGGGAACCAGCCGAGTCGGACACTTTTCCGGGCAAGACCCGATGGCACTTAGAAAATATTCGCTCAAGTTGGCAGGACTTCCAGAGCAAGAGGCCGAATTTTCACATTATGTGGCCGAACTAGGGAACCAGCCGAGTCGGACACTTTTCCGGGCAAGACCCGATGGCACTTAGAAAATATTCGCTCAAGTTGGCAGGACTTCCAGAGCAAGAGGCCGAATTTTCACATTCCGTGGCCGAACTAGGGAACCGGACGAGGCGGACACTTTTCCGGGAGAGACCCGATGGCACTTAGAAAATATTCGCTCAAGTTGGCAGGACTTCCAGAGCAAGAGGCCGAATTTTCGCTCGTTCTGGCCGACTCGGGGAACCAGCCGAGTCGGACACTTTTCCGGGCAAGACCCGATGGCACTTAGAAAATATTCGCTCAAGTTGGCAGGACTTCCAGGCGAAGAGGCTGAATTTTCACTTTTTCTGGCCGACTCGGGGAACCAGCCGAGTCGGACACTTTTCCGGGCAAGACCCGATGGCACTTAGAAAATATTCGCTCAAGTTGGCAGGACTTCCAGAGCAAGAGGCCGAATTTTCGCTCGTTCGGGCCGACTCGGGGAACCAGCCGAGTCGGACACTTTTCCGGGCAAGACCCGATGGCACTTAGAAAATATTCGCTCAAGTTGGCAGGACTTCCAGGCGAAGAGGCTGAATTTTCACTTTTTCTGGCCGACTCGGGGAACCAGCCGAGTCGGACACTTTTCCGGGCAAGACCCGATGGCACTTAGAAAATATTCGCTCAAGTTGGCAGGACTTCCAGAGCAAGAGGCCGAATTTTCGCTCGTTCGGGCCGACTCGGGGAACCAGCCGAGTCGGACACTTTTCCGGGCAAGACCCGATGGCACTTAGAAAATATTCGCTCAAGTTGGCAGGACTTCCAGAGCAAGAGGCCGAATTTTCACATTATGTGGCCGAACTAGGGAACCAGCCGAGTCGGACACTTTTCCGGGCAAGACCCGATGGCACTTAGAAAATATTCGCTCAAGTTGGCAGGACTTCCAGAGCAAGAGGCCGAATTTTCGCTCGTTCGGGCCGACTCGGGGAACCAGACGAGTCGGACACTTTTCCGGGCAAGACCCGATGGCACTTAGAAAATATTCGCTCAAGTTGGCAGGACTTCCAGAGCAAGAGGCCGAATTTTCACATTATGTGGCCGAACTAGGGAACCGGACGGGTCGGACACTTTTCCGGGCAAGAGCCGATGGCACTTAGAAAATATTCGCTCAAGTTGGCAGGACTTCCAGAGCAAGAGGCCGAATTTTCGCTCGTTCGGGCCGACTCGGGGAACCAGCCGAGTCGGACACTTTTCCGGGCAAGACCCGATGGCACTTAGAAAATATTCGCTCAAGTTGGCAGGACTTCCAGAGCAAGAGGCCGAATTTTCGCTCGTTCGGGCCGACTCGGGGAACCAGCCGAGTCGGACACTTTTCCGGGCAAGACCCGATGGCACTTAGAAAATATTCGCTCAAGTTGGCAGGACTTCCAGAGCAAGAGGCCGAATTTTCGCTCGTTCGGGCCGACTCGGGGAACCAGCCGAGTCGGACACTTTTCCGGGCAAGACCCGATGGCACTTAGAAAATATTCGCTCAAGTTGGCAGGACTTCCAGGCGAAGAGGCCGAATTTTCGCTCGTTCGGGCCGACTCGGGGAACCAGCCGAGTCGGACACTTTTCCGGGCAAGACCCGATGGCACTTAGAAAATATTCGCTCAAGTTGGCAGGACTTCCAGAGCGAGAGGCCGAATTTTCGCTCGTTCGGGACGACTCGGGGAACCAGCCGAGTCGGACACTTTTCCGGGCAAGACCCGATGGCACTTAGAAAATATTCGCTCAAGTTGGCAGGACTTCCAGAGCAAGAGGCCGAATTTTCGCTCGTTCGGGCCGACTCGGGGAACCAGCCGAGTCGGACACTTTTCCGGGCAAGACCCGATGGCACTTAGAAAATATTCGCTCAAGTTGGCAGGACTTCCAGGCGAAGAGGCCGAATTTTCGCTCGTTCGGGCCGACTCGGGGAACCAGCCGAGTCGGACACTTTTCCGGGCAAGACCCGATGGCACTTAGAAAATATTCGCTCAAGTTGGCAGGACTTCCAGAGCGAGAGGCCGAATTTTCGCTCGTTCGGGACGACTCGGGGAACCAGCCGAGTCGGACACTTTTCCGGGCAAGACCCGATGGCACTTAGAAAATATTCGCTCAAGTTGGCAGGACTTCCAGAGCAAGAGGCCGAATTTTCACATTATGTGGCCGAACTAGGGAACCAGCCGAGTCGGACACTTTTCCGGGCAAGACCCGATGGCACTTAGAAAATATTCGCTCAAGTTGGCAGGACTTCCAGAGCAAGAGGCCGAATTTTCGCTCGTTCGGGCCGACTCGGGGAACCAGCCGAGTCGGACACTTTTCCGGGCAAGACCCGATGGCACTTAGAAAATATTCGCTCAAGTTGGCAGGACTTCCAGAGCAAGAGGCCGAATTTTCGCTCGTTCGGGCCGACTCGGGGAACCAGCCGAGTCGGACACTTTTCCGGGCAAGACCCGATGGCACTTAGAAAATATTCGCTCAAGTTGGCAGGACTTCCAGAGCAAGAGGCCGAATTTTCACATTATGTGGCCGAACTAGGGAACCGGCCGAGTCGGACACTTTTCCGGGCAAGACCCGATGGCACTTAGAAAATATTCGCTCAAGTTGGCAGGACTTCCAGAGCAAGAGGCCGAATTTTCGCTCGTTCGGGCCGACTCGGGGAACCAGCCGAGTCGGACACTTTTCCGGGCAAGACCCGATGGCACTTAGAAAATATTCGCTCAAGTTGGCAGGACTTCCAGAGCAAGAGGCCGAATTTTCACATTCCGTGGCCGACTCGGGGAACCAGCCGAGTCGGACACTTTTCCGGGCAAGACCCGATGGCACTTAGAAAATATTCGCTCAAGTTGGCAGGACTTCCAGAGCAAGAGGCCGAATTTTCGCTCGTTCGGGCCGACTCGGGGAACCAGCCGAGTCGGACACTTTTCCGGGCAAGACCCGATGGCACTTAGAAAATATTCGCTCAAGTTGGCAGGACTTCCAGAGCAAGAGGCCGAATTTTCACATTATGTGGCCGAACTAGGGAACCGGACGGGTCGGACACTTTTCCGGGCAAGAGCCGATGGCACTTAGAAAATATTCGCTCAAGTTGGCAGGACTTCCAGAGCAAGAGGCCGAATTTTCGCTCGTTCGGGCCGACTCGGGGAACCAGCCGAGTCGGACACTTTTCCGGGCAAGACCCGATGGCACTTAGAAAATATTCGCTCAAGTTGGCAGGACTTCCAGAGCAAGAGGCCGAATTTTCGCTCGTTCGGGCCGACTCGGGGAACCAGCCGAGTCGGACACTTTTCCGGGCAAGACCCGATGGCACTTAGAAAATATTCGCTCAAGTTGGCAGGACTTCCAGAGCAAGAGGCCGAATTTTCACTCGTTCGGGCCGACTCGGGGAACCAGCCGAGTCGGACACGTTACGGCCGAACACCCGTTGGCACTTAGAAAATATTCGCCAAAGTTCGTCGGACTTCCAGAGCAAGAGGCCGAATTTTCGCTCGTTCGGGCCGACTCGGGGAACCAGCCGAGTCGGACACTTTTCCGGGCAAGCCCCGATGGCACTTAGAAAATATTCGCTCAAGTTGGCAGGACTTCCAGAGCAAGAGGCCGAATTTTCGCTCGTTCGGGCCGACTCGGGGAACCAGCCGAGTCGGACACTTTTCCGGGCAAGACCCGATGGCACTTAGAAAATATTCGCTCAAGTTGGCAGGACTTCCAGAGCAAGAGGCCGAATTTTCGCTCGTTCGGGCCGACTCGGGGAACCAGCCGAGTCGGACACTTTTCCGGGCAAGACCCGATGGCACTTAGAAAATATTCGCTCAAGTTGGCAGGACTTCCAGGCGAAGAGGCCGAATTTTCGCTCGTTCGGGCCGACTCGGGGAACCAGCCGAGTCGGACACTTTTCCGGGCAAGACCCGATGGCACTTAGAAAATATTCGCTCAAGTTGGCAGGACTTCCAGAGCAAGAGGCCGAATTTTCACTCGTTCGGGCCGACTCGGGGAACCAGCCGAGTCGGACACGTTACGGCCGAACACCCGTTGGCACTTAGAAAATATTCGCCAAAGTTCGTCGGACTTCCAGAGCAAGAGGCCGAATTTTCGCTCGTTCGGGCCGACTCGGGGAACCAGCCGAGTCGGACACTTTTCCGGGCAAGCCCCGATGGCACTTAGAAAATATTCGCTCAAGTTGGCAGGACTTCCAGAGCAAGAGGCCGAATTTTCGCTCGTTCGGGCCGACTCGGGGAACCAGCCGAGTCGGACACTTTTCCGGGCAAGACCCGATGGCACTTAGAAAATATTCGCTCAAGTTGGCGGGACTTCCAGAGCGAGAGGCCGAATTTTCGCTCGTTCGGGCCGACTCGGGGAACCAGCCGAGTCGGACACTTTTCCGGGCAAGACCCGATGGCACTTAGAAAATATTCGCTCAAGTTGGCAGGACTTCCAGAGCAAGAGGCCGAATTTTCGCTCGTTCGGGCCGACTCGGGGAACCAGCCGAGTCGGACACGTTACGGCCGAACAGCCGTTGGCACTTTGAAAATATTCGCTCAAGTTGGCAGGACTTCCAGAGCAAGAGGCCGAATTTTCACTCGTTCGGGCCGACTCGGGGAACCAGCCGAGTCGGACACGTTACGGCCGAACAGCCGTTGGCACTTTGAAAATATTCGCTCAAGTTGGCAGGACTTCCAGAGCAAGAGGCCGAATTTTCACTCGTTCGGGCCGACTCGGGGAACCAGCCGAGTCGGACACGTTACGGCCGAACACCCGTTGGCACTTAGAAAATATTCGCTCAAGTTGGCAGATCTTCCAGAGCAAGAGGCCGAATTTTCGCTCGTTCGGGCCGACCGGAGGAACCAGCCGAGTCGGACACATTACGGTGTAACACCCGTTGGCACTTAGAAAATATTCGCCAAAGTTCGTTGGACCTCCAGGCGAAGAGGCCGAATTTTCGCTCCTTCGGGCCGACTCGGGGAACCAGCCGAGTCGGACACATTACGGCCGAACACCCGTTGGCACTTAGAAAATATTCGCCCAAGTCGGCCGGACTTCCAGGCGAAGAGGCCGAATTTTCGCTCGTTCGGGCCGACCGGAGGAACCAGCCGAGTCGGACACATTACGGTGTAACACCCGTTGGCACTTAGAAAATATTCGCCAAAGTTCGTCGGACCTCCAGAGCAAGAGGCCGAATTTTCACTTTTTCTGGCCGACCGGAGGAACCAGCCGCGTCGGACACATTACGGTGTAACACCCGTTGGCACTTAGAAAATATTCGCCAAAGTTCGTCGGACCTCCAGAGCGAGAGGCCGAATTTTCACTTTTTCTGGCCGACCGGAGAACCAGCCGAGGCGGACACATCGCGCCGCTTTTGCCGTTGGCATATTCGAAACTTCCAGAATCGGCTTTTTCGCCGTCGCTGTCCGGCCTGGGCACCATCGTGGCTCGGACACGTCGTGTGCCAGCGTCCGCTGGCACTTAGAAAATTTTTCAAAATAAAAATAAACAGTCCTGCACATACGTGCCCACTATATTTTGCGAAAGGGGAGTAAACCGTCGATGAGTACGCTGACTAGTGGGACCAACCATCGCGCTCTGGCGCACCTGAAGACCAAAGTTGGTACTGCACCCTACCCCTGGTACCCAAACGGGGTAGAGGCCGATTTTTCGCTTTTGGCGGCCGACCTAGGGAACCAGAAGAGGCGGACACTTTTCCGAGCAAGTGCCGATGGCACTTCCAGAGCGAGAGGCCGAATAATCGTAATTTGTGGCCGACTTGGGAACCAGCGAATGCGGATAGGAAGTGGAGCGGGTCCCGCCGGCTGGTCCGCGGGCCAATTGCGGTCCCGCGAGTTAGCGATCGCGGTCCGGAATTCTAGCCGACTTGGGAACCAGCGAAGGCGGATAGGAAGTCAAGCGGGTCCCGCTGGCTGGTCCGCGGGCCATTTAGGGTCCCGCGAGTTAGCGATCGCGGTCCGGAATTCTAGCCGACTTGGGAACCAGCGAAGGCGGATAGGAAGTGGAGCGGGTCCCGCCGGCTGGTCCGCGGGCCAATTGCGGTCCCGCGAGTTAGCGATCGCGGTCCGGAATTCTAGCCGACTTGGGAACCAGCGAAGGCGGATAGGAAGTCAAGCGGGTCCCGCTGGCTGGTCCGCGGGCCATTTAGGGTCCCGCGAGTTAGCGATCGCGGTCCGGAATTCTAGCCGACTTGGGAACCAGCGAAGGCGGATGGGAAGTCAAGTGGGTCCCGCCGGCTGGTCCGCGGGCCAATTGCGGTCCCGCGAGTTAGCGATCGCGGTCCGGAATTCTAGCCGACTTGGGAACCAGCGAAGGCGGATGGGTGGTCACCGAGGTCCCGCCGGCTGGTCCGCGGGCCATTTAGGGTCCCGCGAGTTACCGGTCGCGGCCCGGAATTCTAGCCGACTTGGGAACCAGCGAAGGCGGATAGGAAGTCAAGTGGGTCCCGCCGGCTGGTCCGCGGGCCATTTAGGGTCCCGCGAGTTAGCGATCGCGGTCCGGAATTCTAGCCGACTTGGGAACCAGCGAAGGCGGATGGGTGGTCACCGAGGTCCCGCCGGCTGGTCCGCGGGCCATTTAGGGTCCCGCGAGTTACCGATCGCGGTCCGGAATTCTAGCCGGCCAGGGACCACCGCAAGGCGGATGGGTGGTCACCGAGGTCCCGCCGGCTGGTCCGCGGGCCATTTAGGGTCCCGCGAGTTACCGATCGCGGTCCGGAATTCTAGCCGGCCGGGGACCACCGCGAGGCGGATGGGTCTTCACCGAGGTCCCGCCGGCTGGTCCGCGGGCCATTTAGGGTCCCGCGAGTTACCGATCGCGGCCCGGAATTCTAGCCGGCCGGGGACCACCGCGAGGCGGATGGGTCTTCACCGAGGTCCCGCCGGCTGGTCCGCGGGCCATTTAGGGTCCCGCGAGGTACCGATCGCGGTCCGGAATTCTACCCGGCCGGGGACCACCGCGAGGCGGATGGGTCTTCACCGAGGTCCCGCCGGCTGGTCCGCGGGCCATTTAGGGTCCCGCGAGGTACCGATCGCGGTCCGGAATTCTACCCGGCCGGGGACCACCGCGAGGCGGATGGGTCTTCACCGAGGTCCCGCCGGCTGGTCCGCGGGCCATTTAGGGTCCCGCGAATTAGCGATCGCGGTCCGGAATTCTAGCCGGCCAGGGACCACCGCGAGGCGGATGGGTGGTCACCGAGGTCCCGCCGGATGGTCCGCGGGCCATTTAGGGTCCCGCGAATTACCGATCGCGGTCCGGAATTCTAGCCGGCCAGGGACCACCGCGAGGCGGATGGGTGGTCACCGAGGTCCCGCCGGCTGGTCCGCGGGCCATTTAGGGTCCCGCGAGTTTGCGATCGCGGTCCGGAATTCTAGCCGGCCAGGGACCACCGCGAGGCGGATGGGTGGTCACCGAGGTCCCGCCGGCTGGTCCGCGGGCCATTTAGGGTCCCGCGAATTAGCGATCGCGGTCCGGAATTCTAGCCGGCCGGGGACCACCGCGAGGCGGATGGGTGGTCACCGACGTCCCGCCGGCTGGTCCGCGGGCCATTTAGGGTCCCGCGAGTTAGCGATCGCGGTCCGGAATTCTAGCCGGCCCGGAGCCACCCAGAGGCCGTGCACACGCGCCGGGTGGCCGGAAATACCTCCAGCCGAGCGGACATGCACCTTTATAAGCACCTTGGACGAGATGGCTGAGCCTTACTCGACTTCCAGCACTTCTAAGCGTTCTCCACGGCCCGCTGTGCTTCCAGAAGACCTCCAGCCGGTCCTCATGGTGCTTTCCTCCTCACTCTCCCAGCCGAACGAGGCTTCCAGAGCCCCGGTTAAGCATTTTACGCGGCCCGCCGAGCCTCCACAGCACTTCCAGCCGGTTCTCCGGCTGCTTTCCTCCTCACTCTATAAGTCGACCCAGGCTTCCAGCACCCCGGCTAAACGTTTTACGCGGCCCGCTGAGCTTCCAGAGCACCGGCTAAGCGTTTTACGCGGCCCGCTGAGCTTCCACAGCACCTCCAGCCGGATCTCCGGGTGCTCCCATCCTCACTGTTTAAGCCGAACGAGGCTTCCAGAGCCCCGGCTAAGCGTTTTACGCGGCCCGCTGAGCTTCCGGAGCACCTCCAGCCGGTTCCACGGGTGCTTTCCTCCTCATTCTTGACGCCCGAGGAGGCTTCCAGCACTCCGGCTAAGCGTTTTACGCGGCCCGCTGAGCTTCCAGAGCACCTCCAGCCGGTTCCACGGCTGCTTTCCTCCTCACTTAATAAGCCGCCCGAGGCTTCCAGAGCCCCGGCTAAACGTTTTGCGCGGCCCGCTGAACTTCCAGAGCACCTCCAGCCGGTTCCCCGGCTGCTTTCCTCCTCACTTTCTAAGCCGCCCGAGGCTTCCAGAGCCCCGGCAAAGCGTTCTCCGCGTCCCGGTGATCTTCCCGGAGGTCGTAACGGGGAATTACCTCCCTCTAGCGGACACGGCGGGTAAATACGCCAGCTCTCGCACTTAGCGCACACTCGCGTTGCTGCGCGTCTGATGGCACTTTGAGTAGCCAAAATGCGGGAGTAACTGTCACTCTCTTAAGGTAGGCTCACTTGAGATTTTTTTGAACGGTTCGTGGATAAATATATGATATATACTACATATGATCGCATTTATAGTCAAATCATATCAAAATGTCATTCTCCGGGTGCTTTCCTCCTCACTCTTGACGCCCGAGGAGGCTTCCAGAGCCTCGGCTAAGCGTTTTACGCGGCCCGCTGAGCTCCCACCGCACCTCCAGCCGGTTCTCATGAGGCTTTCCGCCTCATTTTCTAAGCCGAAGGAGGCTTCCACAGCCCCGGCTAAGCGTTTTGCGCGGCCCGCTGAACTTCCAGAGCACCTCCAGCCGGTTCCCCGAGTGCTTTCCGCCTCACTTTCTAAGCCGCCCGAGGCTTCCAGAGCCCCGGCTAAGCGTTCTCCGCGTCCCGCTGATCTTCCCGGAGCTTGTAACGGGGAAATACCTCCCTCTAGCGGACACGGCGGGTAAATACGCCAGCTCTCGCACTTAGCGCACACTCGCGTTGCTGCGCGTCCGGTGGCACTTTGAGCGGCCAAACGGCGGGAGTAACTGTCACTCTCTTAAGGTAGGCTCACCTGAGATTTTTTTTAACCGTCCGCGGAGGCGACCGGGACCACCGGGACAGCCGGGAGGCCGTGCGCGCGGGCCAAGTGGCCGAAAATAGCTCCAGCCCAGCGGATCTGCACTTTACAAGCTCCGCGGATGAGATCGCGGAGCATTATTCGACTTCCAGCGGCCGGTGCGCTTACGCACGCCGCCCGGAACCTCCGGGAGGCCGTGCGCATGCGCAAGTGGCCGAAAATAGCTCCTAGCCGACCGGATCTGCACTTTACAAGCTCCGCGGATGAGATCGCGGAGCTTTATCCGACTTCCAGCGGCCGGTGCGCTCGCGCACTCCACCCGGCACCTCCGGGAGGCCGTGCGCATGCGCAAGTGGCCCAAAATAGCTCCAGCCCAGCGGATCGGCTGTTTACAAGCACCGCGGATGAGATCAAGGAGCTTTATCCGACTTCCAGCGGCCGGTGCGCTCGCGCACTCCACCCGGCACCTCCGGGAGGCCGTGCGCGCGCGCCAAGTGGCCCAAAATAGCTCCAGCCCAGCGGATCTGCACTCCGCGGATGAGATCGCGGAGCTTTTTTCGACTTCCAGCGGCCGGCGCGCACGACGAGCGGACCCGGTGACGGTCCAGCTCCACCCGGTACCTCGCACGGCCCGCTTCTCCCCCCCGCGCGGACTTCCGAGCGCTCGGGGAGACGTTCGGAAGCCGCCGGTGACGTTGGAGCGGGGAAATACCTCCCTCCAGCGGACACGGCGAGTAAATACACCTTCGGCCAAACGGCGGGAGTAACTATGACTCTCTTAAGGTAGCGGCACTCGACATCTTTTTCGCGGTTCGTGGACGACCCGGCCGGTTCTCGGGGGTGCTTTTTCTCCTAACTCTCGACCCCCGAGGAGGCTTCCAGAGCCCCGGCTAAGCGTTTTACGCGGCCCGCTGAGCTTCCACAGCACCTCCAGCCGGTTCCACGGGTGCTTCCCTCCTCACTCATGACGCCCGAGGAGGCTTCCAGAGCCCCGGCTAAGCGTTTTACGCGGCCCGCTGAGCTTCCACCGCACCTCCAGCCGGTTCTCATGGGGCTTTCCTCCTAACTCTCGACCCCCGAGGAGGCTTCCAGAGCCCCGGCTAAGCGTTTTACGCGGCCCGCTGAGCTTCCACAGCACCTCCAGCCGGTTCCACGGGTGCTTCCCTCCTCACTCATGACGCCCGAGGAGGCTTCCAGAGCCCCGGCTAAGCGTTTTCCGCGGCCCGCCGAGCGTCCGGAGGAGCTCCGGCCGGTCCTCGGGGTGCTTTCTTCTCCCAACTATTGACGCCCGAGGAGGCTTCCAGAGCCCCGGCTAAGCGTTCTCCGCGTCCCGCTGATCTTCCCGGAGCTTGTAACGGGGAAATACCTCCCTCTAGCGGACACGGCGGGTAAATACGCCACCTCTCGCACTTAGCGCACACTCGCGTTGCTGCGCGTCCGATGGCACTCTGAGCGGCCAAACGGCGGGAGTAACTGTCACTCTCTTAAGGTAGGCTCACTTGAGATTTTTTTAACCGTCCGCGGAGGCGAGCGGGACCACCGGGACAGCCGGGAGGCCGTGCGCGCGGGCCAAGTGGCCGAAAATAGCTCCAGGCCGACCGGATCGGCTAGTTGTAAGCACCGCGGATGAGATCGCGGAGCATTATTCGACTTCCAGCGGCCCGTGCGCTTACGCACGCCGCCCGGAACCTCCGGGAGGCCGTGCGCGCGCGCAAGTGGCCGAAAATAGCTCCAAGACGACCGGATCTGCACTTTACAAGCACCGCGGATGAGATCGCGGAGCATTATTCGACTTCCAGCGGCCCGTGCGCTTTCGCACGCCGCCCGGAACCTCCGGGAGGCCGTGCGCATGCGCAAGTGGCCGAAAATAGCTCCTAGCCGACCGGATCGGCTGTTTACAAGCACCGCGGATGAGATCGCGGAGCTTTATGCGACTTCCAGCGGCCGGTGCGCTCGCGCACTCCACCCGGCACCTCCGGGAGGCCGTGCGCGCGCGCCAAGTGGCCCAAAATAGCTCCAGCCCAGCGGATCTGCACTTTACAAGCTCCGCGGATGAGATCGCGGAGCTTTATTCGACTTCCAGCGGCCGGTGCGCACGACGAGCGGACCCGGTGACGGTCCAGCTCCACCCGGTACCTCGCACGGCCCGCTTCTCCCCCACGCGCGGACTTCCGAGCGCTCGGGGAGACGTTCGGAAGCCGCCGGTGACGTTGGAGCGGGGAAATACCTCCCTCCAGCGGACACGGCGAGTAAATACACCTTCGGCCAAACGGCGGGAGTAACTATGACTCTCTTAAGGTAGCGGCACTCGACATCTTTTTCACGGTTCGTGGAGGACCCGGCCGGTTCTCGGGGGTGCTTTTTCTCCTAACTCTTGACCCCCGAGGAGGCTTCCAGAGCCCCGGCTGAGCGTTTTACGCGGCCCGCCGAGCCTCCACAGCACTTCCAGCCGGTTCTCCGGGTGCTTCACTCCTCACTCTTTAAGCCGAACGAGGCTTCCAGAGCCTCGGCTAAGCGTTTTACGCGGCCCGCTGAACTTCCACAGCACCTCCAGCCGGTTCCACGGGTGCTTTCCTCCTCACTTTATAAGCCGAACGAGGCTTCCAGAGCCCCGGCTAAGCGTTTTACGCGGCCCGCTGAACTTCCACAGCACCTCCAGCCGGTTCCACGGGTGCTTTCCTCCTCACTCTTGACGCCCGAGAAGGCTTCCAGAGCCCCGGCTAAACGTTTTACGCGGCCCGCTGAACTTCCCCAGCACCCCCAGCCGGTTCCCCGAGTGCTTTCCACCTCACTTTCTAAGCCGAACGAGGCTTCCAGAGCCCCGGCTAAGCGTTCTCCGCGTCCCGGTGATCTTCCCGGAGGTCGTAACGGGGAAATACCTCCCTCCAGCGGACACGGAGAGAAATTACACCGCCTCTCGCACAGACGCGGGTAAACGGCGGGAGTAACTATGACTCTCTTAAGGTAGCCTCACTTGACATCTCTTTAACGGTTCGTGGATAAATACATGATATATACTACATATGATCGCATTTACAGCCAAATAATATAAAATGAGCATTCGGTTATAAACATTGTATTCATCAAGTTCATAGGTGATGTTAATATTTATATATTTAATGTTTATAGGTGATGTTAATAT
Organism: Syngnathus floridae; assembly: GCF_059516105.1. NCBI lineage: Eukaryota > Metazoa > Chordata > Actinopteri > Syngnathiformes > Syngnathidae > Syngnathus > Syngnathus floridae. Next base: position 5,948 of record NW_028284195.1, on the reverse strand, counting down.
TTATATATTTATTTTGTACATCATGTTATACGACACTTGCTATAGGATCATGATGTGATCATATCGGCGGAAGTCGGCCCGGGCTCCGGGTGAAGAGGCCGAATTCTCGCCACTCGCGGCCGACCGGGGAACCAGCAGAGGCGGACGCATCACGGCGCAAGAGCCCTTGGCACTTAGAAAAAAATTGGCAAAAGTCGAGCCGCGCTCCAGGTGAAGAGGCCGAATTCTCGCTACTCGTGGCCGACCGGGGGAACCAGCAGAGGCGGACGCATCACGGCGCAAGAGCCCTTGGCACTTCGAAAAAATTGGGCAAAAGTCGCTCCGCGCTCCAGGTGAAGAGGCCGAATTCTCGCCACTCGTGGCCGACCGGGGAACCAGCAGAGGCGGACGCATCGCGGCGCGAGAGCCCTTGGCACTTAGAAAAAATTTGGCAAAAGTCGCTCCGGGCTCCAGGTGAAGAGGCCGAATTCTCGCTACTAGTGGCCGACCGGGGAACCAGCGAAGGCGGGTAAGCTTTCTATGGAGCCCCGCCGGCTGGTCCGCGGGCCGAACGTGGTCCCGTCACCTACCGACAGCGGACGCCGATCCACGCCCGGCAAGGACCACCCAGAGGCGGACACGCTCTCCGACGAGCCCCGCCGGCCGGTCCGCGGCGGGAAATGCGCCCTCTGGCGGACACGCCGTTGTAAATGAATGGGCTTTGGCACTTAGTGCATTTTCGCAAAAGTTGAGCCGCGCTCCGGGCGAAGAGGCCGAATTCTCGCTACTCGCGGCCGACCGGGGAACCAGCGAAGGCGGGTAAGCTTTCAAGAGAGCCCCGCCGGCTGGTCCGCGGGCCGAACGTGGTCCCGTAAAGTACCGACAGCGGACGCCGACCCACGCCCGGCAAGGACCACCGAGAGGCGGACACGCTCTCCGACGAGCCCCGCCGGCCGGTCCGCGGCGGGA
>NW_028284194.1:40000-44669 GCF_059516105.1 Syngnathus floridae | reverse complement strand
AAGTCAAGCCAAGTTTGGCAAATATTTTCTAAGTGCCAACGACTCAACCAGCGTAAAGTGTCCGCCTCGGCTGGTTCCCCAGGTCGGTCACCAAAAGTGAAAATTCGGCCTCTTCTCCTGGAAGTCTGGCCAAGTTTGGCGAATATTTTCTGAGTGCCAACGACTCAACCAGCCTAAAGTGTCCGCCTCGGCTGGTTCCCCATAACGGCCACCAAAAGTGAAAATTCGGCCTCTTCTCCTGGAAGTCAAGCCAAGTTTGGCAAATATTTTCTAAGTGCCAACGACTCAACCAGCGCAAAGTGTCCGCCTCGGCTGGTTCCCCATAACGGCCACGAAAAGTGAAAATTCGGCCTCTTCTCCTGGAAGTCAAGCCAAGTTTGGCAAATATTTTCTAAGTGCCAACGACTCAACCAGCGTAAAGTGTCCGCCTCGGCTGGTTCCCCAGGTCGGCCACCAAAAGTGAAAATTCGGCCTCTTCTCCTGGAAGTCTTGCCAAGTTTGGCGAATATTTTCTAAGTGCCAACGACTCAACCAGCGTAAAGTGTCCGCCTCGGCTGGTTCCCCAGGTCGGCCACCAAAAGTGAAAATTCGGCCTCTTCTCCTGGAAGTCAAGCCAAGTTTGGCAAATATTTTCTAAGTGCCAACGACTCAACCAGCGTAAAGTGTCCGCCTCGGCTGGTTCCCCAGGTCGGTCACCAAAAGTGAAAATTCGGCCTCTTCTCCTGGAAGTCAAGCCAAGTTTGGCAGATATTTTCTAAGTGCCAACGACTCAACCAGCGTAAAGTGTCCGCCTCGGCTGGTTCCCCAGGTCGGCCACCAAAAGTGAAAATTCGGCCTCTTCTCCTGGAAGTCAAGCCAAGTTTGGCAAATATTTTCTAAGTGCCAACGACTCAACCAGCGTAAAGTGTCCGCCTCGGCTGGTTCCCCATAACGGCCACCAAAAGTGAAAATTCGGCCTCTTCTCCTGGAAGTCAAGCCATGTTTGGCAAATATTTTCTAAGTGCCAACGGCTCTTGAGCCGAAAAGTGTCCGCCTCGGCTGGTTCCCCATAACGGCCACCAAAAGTGAAAATTCGGCCTCTTCTCCTGGAAGTCAAGCCAAGTTTGGCAAATATTTTCTAAGTGCCAACGGCTCTTGAGCCGAAAAGTGTCCGCCTCGGCTGGTTCCCCAGGTCGGCCACCAAAAGTGAAAATTCGGCCTCTTCTCCTGGAAGTCAAGCCAAGTTTGGCAAATATTTTCTAAGTGCCAACGGCTCTTGAGCCGAAAAGTGTCCGCCTCGGCTGGTTCCCGCGGTCGGCCTTCAAAAGCGAAAATTCGGCCTCTTCCCCTGGTAGCCCTGCCAACTTGTGCGAATTTTTTCTAAGTGCCAACGGCTCTTGAGCCGAAAAGTGTCCGCCTCGGCTGGTTCCCTCGGTCGGCCCCAAAAAGCGAAAATTCGGCCTCTCCCTCTTTAGGTACCAGGGGCTGGGGTACCAGGGGGAGGGTGCAGTACCAACTTTGGTCTTCAGGTGCGCCAGAGTACGCTAAATGGTCCCCCTAGTCAGCGTACTCATCAACGATTTACCCCCCTTTCGCAAAATATAGTCAGAACGAGCATGGGGGGCGCATAATTTACCCCACAAAATGAAAGGGCCCGGTGCCGAGCGCTTGGTCATGGCCGCCAGCAGCGCCCCTTGCTCGGTGGGAACACAACACGCAGGGTTGCACAGCACCCTGGAAGGCACAAAGAGAGTGAAAAATTTTCTAAGTGTCACTCTTGACGAAAAATGTCTAAGTGCCTCTCTTGACGAAAAATTTCTAAGTGCCACGCTTGACGAAAAATGTCTAAGTGCCACAGCGCTCGAAAATTTCCTAAGTGCGAGCACGGCTGTGAAATATTCAAAGTACAAGGAACGCTGGCAGAATCTCTCGACGGCCGTCTGCTCCCGGCGGCCGCCGTGAAGTCTCCCCTCCCGGGGACGGCTGTCTGCTCCCGGCAGCCGTCCTTAACCCCCTCCCCACACGTTGGACGAACACCAGCCGAGGGCGAAAGGCTCGCGGTGTGGAAGGATCGTGGCCACGGCTAATCTAGCGATGCCCGCGTTGGACGGTCACACCGCACGACAGAGCGGGGCCTGCATCCGGCGCGAGGCGGCCTTCAGGCACGTGGCTCGAGACGACCTCACCCGCCCTAGCCCGGAGCGGAAAGACTTTGAAATTTTCAAAGTCCAAGGAACACTGGCAGAATGGGAGGACCGGCCGCCTCCTTAAACACAGGCCGGAGAGATGGAGCGGGATCAGCGGCCCGCGCGTTGAGCGAACACCGGCCGAGGGCGAAAGGCTCGCGGTGTGGAAGGATCGTGGCCACGGCTAATCTAGCGATGCCCGCGTTGGACGGTCACACCGCACGACAGAGCGGGGCCTGCATCCGGCGCGAGGCGGCCTTCAGGCACGTGGTTCGAGACGACCTCACCCGCCCTAGCCCGGAGCGGAAAGACTTTGAAATAGTCAAAGTCCAAGGAACACTGGCAGAATCTCTCGACGGCCGTCTGCTCCCGGCGGCCGCCGTGAAGTCTCCCCTCCCGGGGACGGCTGTCTGCTCCCGGCAGCCGTCCATAACCCCCTCCCCACACGTTGGTTGAACATCAGCCGAGGGCGAAAGGCTCGCGGTGTGGAAGGATCGTGGCCACGGCTAATCTAGCGATGCCCGCGTTGGACGGTCACACCGCACGACAGAGCGGGGCCTGCATCCGGCGCGAGGCGGCCTTCAGGCACGTGGTTCGAGACGACCTCACCCGCCCTAGCCCGGAGCGGAAAGACTTTGAAATAGTCAAAGTCCAAGGAACACTGGCAGAATCTCTCGACGGCCGTCTGCTCCCGGCGGCCGCCGTGAAGTCTCCCCTCCCGGGGACGGCTGTCTGCTCCCGGCAGCCGTCCATAACCCCCTCCCCACACGTTGGTTGAACATCAGCCGAGGGCGAAAGGCTCGCGGTGTGGAAGGATCGTGGCCACGGCTAATCTAGCGATGCCCGCGTTGGACGGTCACACCGCACGACAGAGCGGGGCCTGCATCCGGCGCGAGGCGGCCTTCAGGCACGTGGTTCGAGACGACCTCACCCGCCCTAGCCCGGAGCGGAAAGACTTTTCAAAGTCCAAGGAACACTGGCAGAATGGGAGGACCGGCCGCCTCCTTAAACACAGGCCGGAGCGACCGAGCGGGATCAGCGGCCCGCGCGCAGGGTCTTCCAAATGTACAAAGTCCTAGGGACAATGGCAGAATCGCTCGACGGCCGTCTGCTCCCGGCGGCCGCGGTGAAGGGACTGTACACCCCACCCGGGGACGGCTGTCTGCTCCCGGCAGCCGTCCTTCCCCCCCACCCCACACGTTGACCGACACCGGCCGAGGGCGAAAGGCTCGCGGTGTGGAAGGATCGTGGCCACGGCTAATCTAGCGATGCCCGCGTTGGACGGTCACACCGCACGACAGAGCGGGGCCTGCATCCGGCGCGAGGCGGCCTTCAGGCACGTGGTTCGAGACGACCTCACCCGCCCTAGCCCGGAGCGAAAAGACTTTGAAATATTCAAAGTCCAAGGAACACTGGCAGAATGGGAGGACCGGCCGCCTCCTTAAACACAGGCCGGAGCGACCGAGCGGGATCAGCGGCCCGCGCGGAGGGTCTTTAAAATGTACAAAGTCCTAGGAACAATGGCAGAATCGCTCGACGGCCGTCTGCTCCCGGCGGCCGCGGTGGAAGGACTGTACACCCCACCCGGGGACGGCTGTCTGCTCCCGGCAGCCGTCCTTCCCCCCAAACCCACACGTTGACCGACACCGGCCGAGGGCGAAAGGCTCGCGGTGTGGAAGGATCGTGGCCACGGCTAATCTAGCGATGCCCGCGTTGGACGGTCACACCGCACGACAGAGCGGGGCCGCATCTGGCGCGAGGCGGCCTTCAGGCACGTGGTTCGAGACGACCTCACCCGCCCTAGCCCGGAGCGGAAAGACTTTGAAATTTTCAAAGTCCAAGGAACACTGGCAGAATGGGAGGACCGGCCGCCTCCTTAAACACAGGCCGGGCGAAAAATATGCGAATGTTGGGTCTCATCCAAGAAAGGGAGTTACCGGCCGCCTCCTTAAACACAGGCCGGGCGAAAAATATGCGAATGGTCCATCCAAGGAAGGAGGACCGGCCGCCTCCTTAAACACAGGCCGGGCGAAAAATATGCGAATGGTCCATCCAAGGAAGGAGGAGCGGCCGCCTCCTTAAACACAGGCCGGAGAGATGGAGCGGGATCAGCGGCCCGCGAACTGAGCGACCACCGGCCGAGGGCGAAAGGCTCGCGGTGTGGAAGGATCGTGGCCACGGCTAATCTAGCGATGCCCGCGTTGGACGGTCACACCGCACGACAGAGCGGGGCCTGCATCCGGCGCGAGGCGGCCTTCAGGCACGTGGTTCGAGACGACCTCACCCGCCCTAGCCCGGAGCTGAAACTCTGCGAATGTTAACATCCAAGGATGGAGGCAACGGCCGTCTCGTTAAGCTGAGGCCGGAGGAAAGTCTGCGGATTCGGGGCATCCAAGGCAGATGGAGGTGCCGGCCGCCTCGGTAAACAGAGGCCGGACCGACCGACATGCGACCATGACCCGCCTTGGTAGGGCCCCCACCGGCCCCGGCTAGCGCCGGCGTTG
>NW_028284194.1:10000-27500 GCF_059516105.1 Syngnathus floridae | reverse complement strand
GGTGGTCCTTGCCGGGCGTGGGTCGGCGTCCGCTGTCGGTACTTTACGGGACCGCAATCGGCCCGCGGACCAGCCGGCGGGGCTCTCTTGAGAGCTTACCCGCCTTCGCTGGTTCCCCGGTCGGCCGCGAGTGGCGAGATTTCGGCCTCTTCACCTGGAGCGCGGAGCGACTTTTGCCAAATTTTTTCTAAGTGCCAAGGGCTCTCGCGCCGCGTTGCGTCCGCCTCTGCTGGTTCCCCGGTCGGCCGCGAGTGGCGAGAATTCGGCCTCTTCACCCGGAGCGACTTTTGCCCAATTTTTTCTAAGTGCCAAGGGCTCTCGCGCCGCGATGCGTCCGCCTCTGCTGGTTCCCCGGTCGGCCGCGAGTGGCGAGAATTCGGCCTCTTCACCCGGAGCCCGGGCCGACTTCCGCCGATATGATCACATCATGATCCTATAGCAAGTGTCGTACAACCATAACATGATCTACAAAATAAATATATAAATATTAACGTCCCCTATAAACATTAAATATATAAATATTAACATCACCTATCAACATTAAATATATAAATATTAACATCACCTATAAACATTATGAATACAATGTTTATAACCGAATGGTCATTTTATATTATTTGGCTGTAAATGCGAGCATAAGTTGTATATATCATGTATTTATCCACGAACCGTTAAAGAGATGTCAAGTCAGGCTACCTTAAGAGAGTCATAGTTACTCCCGCCGTTTACCCGCCTGTGTGCGAGAGGCGGTGTAATTTCTCTCCGTGTCCGCTGGAGGGAGGTATTTCCCCGTTACGACCTCCGGGAAGATCACCGGGACGCGGAGAACGCTTAGCCGGGGCGCTGGAAGCCTTTTTCGGCTTAGAAAGTGAGGTGGAAAGCACTCGGGGAACCGGCTGGAGGTGCTGTGGAAGTTCAGCGGGCCGTGTAAAATGCTTAGCCGGGGCTCTGGAAGCCTCGTTCGGCTTAAAGAGTGAGGAGGAATGCATCATGAGAACCGGCTGGAGGTGCTGGGGAAGTTCGGCGGGCCGCGTAAAACGCTTAGCCGGGGCTCTGGAAGCCTCGTTCGGCTTAGAAAGTGAGGAGGAATGCATCATGAGAACCGGCTGGAGGTGCTGTGGAGGCTCGGCGGGCCGCGTAAAACGCTTAGCCGGGGCTCTGGAAGCCTCGTTCGGCTTAAACAGTGAGCAGGAAAGCACCCGTGGAACCGGCTGGAGGTGCGGTGGAAGCTCAGCGGGCCGCGTAAAACGCTTAGCCGGGGCTCTGGAAGCCTCCTCGGGGGTCAAGAGTTAGGAGAAAAAGCACCCCCGAGAACCGGCCGGGTCCTCCACGAACCGTGAAAAAGATGTCGAGTGCCTCTACCTTAAGAGAGTCATAGTTACTCCCGCCGTTTGGCCGAAGGTGTATTTACTCGCCGTGTCCGCTGGAGGGAGGTATTTCCCCGCTCCAACGGCACCGGCGGCTTCCGAACGTCTCCCCGAGCGCTCGGAAGTCCGCGCGGGGGGGAGAAGCGGGCCGTGCGAGGTACCGGGTGGAGCTGGACCGTCACCGGGTCCGCTCGTCGTGCGCGCCGGCCGCTGGAAGTCGAAAAAAGCTCCGCGATCTCATCCGCGGAGTGCAGATCCGCTGGGCTGGAGCTATTTTGGGCCACTTGGCGCGCGCGCACGGCCTCCCGGAGGTGCCGGGTGGAGTGCGCGAGCGCACCGGCCGCTGGAAGTCGGATGAAGTTCCGCGATCTCATCCGCGGAGCTTGTAAAGTGCAGATCCGGTCGGCCTGGAGCTATTTTCGGCCACTTGGCGCATGCGCACGGCCTCCCGGAGGTGCCGGGTGGAGTGCGCGAGCGCACCGGCCGCTGGAAGTCGGATAAAGCTCCGCGATCTCATCCGCGGTGCTTGTAAAGTGCAGATCCGGTCGGCTAGGAGCTATTTTCGGCCACTTGCGCATGCGCACGGCCTCCCGGAGGTTCCGGGCGGCGTGCGTAAGCGCACGGGCCGCTGGAAGTCGAATAATGCTCCGCGATCTCATCCGCGGTGCTTACAACTAGCCGATCCGGTCGGCCTGGAGCTATTTTCGGCCACTTGGCGCGCGCGCACGGCCTCCCGGAGGTTCCGGGCGGCGTGCCGGGTGGAGTGCGCGAGCGCACCGGCCGCTGGAAGTCGAATAATGCTCCGCGATCTCATCCGCGGTGCTTACAACTAGCCGATCCGGTCGGCCTGGAGCTATTTTCGGCCACTTGGCCCGCGCGCACGGCCTCCCGGCTGTCCCGGTGGTCCCGGTCGCCTCCGCGGACGGTTAAAAAAATCTCAAGTGGGCCTACCTTAAGAGAGTGACAGTTACTCCCGCCGTTTGGCCGCTCAAAGTGCCACCGGACGCGCAGCAACGGGTGTGTGCGCTAAGTGCGAGAGGTGGCGTATTTACCCGCCGTGTCCGCTAGAGGGAGGTATTTCCCCGTTACAAGCTCCGGGAAGATCAGCGGGACGCGGAGAACGCTTAGCCGGGGTGCTGGGAGCCTCGTTCGGCTTAGAAAGTGAGGTGGAAAGCACTCGGGGAACCGGCTGGAGGTGCTCTGGAAGCTCAGCGGCCCGCGTAAAACGCTTAGCCGGGGCTCTGGAAGCCTCGTTCGGCTTAAACAGTGAGGAGGAAAGCACCCGGGGAACCGGCTGGAAGTGCTCCGGAAGCTCAGCGGGCCGCGTAAAACGCTTAGCCGGGGCTCTGGAAGCCTCGTTCGGCTTATAAAGCGAGGAGGAAAGCAGCCGGGGAACCGGCTGGAGGTGCTCTGGAAGTTCAGCGGACCGCGTAAAACGTTTAGCCGGGGCTCTGGAAGCCTCCTCGGGCGTCAAGAGTTAGGAGGAAAGCATTGTGAGGGCCGGCTGGGGGTGCTCTGGAAGTCCAGCGGGCCGCGTAAAACGCTTAGCCGGGGCTCTGGAAGCCTCGTTCGGCTTAAAGAGTGAGGAGGAAAGTACTGGGGGAACCGGCTGGAGGTGCTGTGGAAGCTCAGTGGGCTGCGTAAAACGCTTAGCCGAGGCTCTGGAAGCCTCCTCGGGCGTCAAGAGTTAGGAGGAAAGCCTCATGAGAACCGGCTGGAGGTGCTGTGGAAGCTCGGCGGGCCGCGTAAAACGCTTAGCCGGGGTGCTGGAAGCCTCCTCGGGCGTCAAGAGTTAGGAGGAAAGCATCATAAGAACCGGCTGGGGGTGCTGTGGAAGTCCAGCGGGCCGCGTAAAACGCTTAGCCGAGGCTCTGGAAGCCTCGTTCGGCTTAAAGAGTGAGGAGGAATGCATCATGAGAACCGGCTGGAGGTGCTGTGGAAGCTCAGCGGGCCGCGTAAAACGCTTATCCGAGGCTCTGGAAGCCTCCTCGGGCGTCAAGAGTTAGGAGGAAAGCCTCATGAGAACCGGCTGGAGGTGCTGTGGAAGCTCAGCGGGCCGCGTAAAACGCTTAGCCGGGGCTCTGGAAGCCTCGGGCGGCTTAGAAAGTGAGGAGGAAAGCAGCCGGGGAACCGGCTGGAGGTGCTTTGGAAGTTCAGCGGGCCGCGTAAAACGCTTAGCCGGGGCTCTGGAAGCCTCCTCGGGCGTCGAGAGTTAGGAGAAAAAGCACCCCCGAGAACCGGCCGGGTCGTCCACGAACCGCTAAAAAGATGTCGAGTGCCGCTACCTTAAGAGAGTCATAGTTACTCCCGCCGTTTGGCCGAAGGTGTATTTACTCGCCGTGTCCGCTGGAGGGAGGTATTTCCCCGCTCCAACGTCACCGGCGGCTTCCGAACGTCTCCCCGAGCGCTCGGAAGTCCGCGCGGGGGGGGGAGAAGCGGGCCGTGCGAGGTACCGGGTGGAGCTGGACCGTCACCTGGTCCGCTCGTCGGGCGCGCCGGCCGCTGGAAGTCGAACAAAGCTCCGCGATCTCATCCGCGGTGCTTGTAAAGTGCAGATCCGCTGGGCTGGAGCTATTTTGGGCCACTTGGCGCGCGCGCACGGCCTCCCGGAGGTGCCGGGTGGAGTGCGCGAGCGCACCGGCCGCTGGAAGTCGGATAAAGCTCCGCGATCTCATCCGCGGAGCTTGTAAAGTGCAGATCCGCTGGGCTGGAGCTATTTTCGGCCACTTGCGCATGCGCACGGCCTCCCGGAGGTGCCGGGTGGAGTGCGCGAGCGCACCGGCCGCTGGAAGTCGGATAAAGCTCCGCGATCTCATCCGCGGAGCTTGTAAAGTGCAGATCCGCTGGGCTGGAGCTATTTTCGGCCACTTGCGCATGCGCACGGCCTCCCGGAGGTTCCGGGCGGCGTGCGTAAGCGCACCGGCCGCTGGAAGTCGAATAATGCTCCGCGATCTCATCCGCGGTGCTTACAACTAGCCGATCCGGTCGGCCTGGAGCTATTTTCGGCCACTTGGCCCGCGCGCACGGCCTCCCGGCTGTCCCGGTGGTCCCGGTCGCCTCCGCGGGCGGTTAAAAAAATCTCAAGTGAGCCTACCTTAAGAGAGTGACTGTTACTCCCGCCGTTTGGCCGCTCAGAGTGCCACCGGACGCGCAGCAACGCGAGTGTGCGCTAAGTGCGAGAGGTGGCGTATTTACCCGCCGTGTCCGCTAGAGGGAGGTATTTCCCCGTTACAAGCTCCGGGAAGATCAGCGGGACGCGGAGAACGCTTAGCCGGGGCTCTGGAAGCCTCGGGCGGCTTAGAAAGTGAGGAGAAAAGCACCCGGAGAAGCGGCTGGAGGTGCTCTGGAAGTTCAGCGGGCCGCGTAAAACGCTTAGCCGGGGCTCTGGAAGCCTCGTTCGGCTTATAAAGTGAGGAGGAAAGCACTCGGGGAACCGGCTGGAGGTGCTGTGGAAGTTCAGCGGGCCGCGTAAAACGCTTAGCCGGGGCTCTGGAAGCCTCGTTCGGCTTAGGAAGTGAGGTGGAAAGCACCCGGAGAATATTTCAATATGATTTGACTATAAATGCGATCATATGTAGTATATATCACATATTTATCCACGAACCGTTCAAGAAAATGTCAAATGAGCCTAACTTAAGAGAGTGACTGTTACTCCCGCCGTTTGGCCGCTCAAAGTGCCACCGGACGCGCAGCAACGGGTGTGTGCGCTAAGTGCGAGAGGTGGCGTATTTACCCGCCGTGTCCGCTGGAGGGAGGTAATTCCCCGTTACGACCTCCGGGGAGATCAACGGGACGTGGAGAACGCTTAGCCGGGGCTCTGGAAGCCTCGGGCGGCTTAGAAAGTGAGGAGGAAAGCAGCCGGGGAACCGGCTGGAGGTGCTCTGGAAGCTCAGCGGGCCGCGCAAAACGCTTAGCCGGGGCTCTGGAAGCCTCGTTCGGCTTAAACAGTGAGGAGGAAAGCAGCCGTGGAACCGGCTGGAAGTGCTGTGGAGGCTCGGCGGGCCGCGTAAAATGCTTAGCCGGGGTGCTGGAAGCCTCGTTCGGCTTAAAGAGTGAGGAGTAAAGCACCATGAGGACCGTCTGGAGGTCTTCTGGAAGCACAGCGGGCCGTGGAGAACGCTTAGCCGGGGTGGTGGAAGCCTGGGCCGGCTTAGAGAGTGAGGAGTAAAGCACCATGAGGACCGGCTGGAGGTCTTCTGGAAGCACAGCGGGCCGTGGAGAACGCTTAGCCGGGGTGCTGGAAGTCGAGTAAGGCTCAGCCATCTCGTCCAAGGTGCTTACAAAGTGCATGTCCGCTCGGCTGGAGGTATTTCCGGCCACCCGGCGCGTGTGCACGGCCTCTGGGTGGCTCCGGGCCGGCTAGAATTCCGGACCGCGATCGCTAACTCGCGGGACCCTAAATGGCCCGCGGACCAGCCGGCGGGACCTCGGTGACCACCCATCCGCCTCGCGGTGGTCCCCGGCCGGGTAGAATTCCGGACCGCGATCGGTACCTCGCGGGACCCTAAATGGCCCGCGGACCAGCCGGCGGGACCTCGGTGAGCACCCATCCGCCTCGCGGTGGTTCCCGGCCGGCTAGAATTCCGGACCGTGATCGCTAACTCGCGGGACCCTAAATGGCCCGCGGACCAGCCGGCGGGACCTCGGTGACCACCCATCCGCCTCGCGGTGGTCCCCGGCCGGGTAGAATTCCGGACCGCGATCGGTACCTCGCGGGACCCTAAATGTCCCGCGGACCAGCCGGCGGGACCTCGGTGAGCACCCATCCGCCTCGCGGTGGTTCCCGGCCGGCTAGAATTCCGGACCGCGATCGCTAACTCGCGGGACCCTAAATGGCCCGCGGACCAGCCGGCGGGACCTCATTGAAGACCCATCCGCCTCGCGGTGGTCCCCGGCCGGCTAGAATTCCGGACCGCGATCGGTACCTCGCGGGACCCTAAATGGCCCGCGGACCAGCCGGCGGGACCTCGGTGAGCACCCATCCGCCTCGCGGTGGTTCCCGGCCGGCTAGAATTCCGGACCGCGATCGCTAACTCGCGGGACCCTAAATGGCCCGCGGACCAGCCGGCGGGACCTCGGTGACCACCCATCCGCCTCGCGGTGGTCCCCGGCCGGGTAGAATTCCGGACCGCGATCGGTACCTCGCGGGACCCTAAATGGCCCGCGGACCAGCCGGCGGGACCTCGGTGAGCACCCATCCGCCTCGCGGTGGTTCCCGGCCGGCTAGAATTCCGGACCGCGATCGGTAACTCGCGGGACCCTAAATGGCCCGCGGACCAGCCGGCGGGACCTCGGTGAAGACCCATCCGCCTCGCGGTGGTCCCCGGCCGGCTAGAATTCCGGACCGCGATCGGTAACTCGCGGGACCCTAAATGGCCCGCGGACCAGCCGGCGGGACCTCGGTGAAGACCCATCCGCCTCGCGGTGGTCCCCGGCCGGGTAGAATTCCGGACCGCGATCGGTAACTCGCGGGACCCTAAATGGCCCGCGGACCAGCCGGCGGGACCTCGGTGAAGACCCATCCGCCTCGCGGTGGTCCCCGGCCGGCTAGAATTCCGGACCGCGATCGGTAACTCGCGGGACCCTAAATGGCCCGCGGACCAGCCGGCGGGACCTCGGTGAAGACCCATCCGCCTCGCGGTGGTCCCCGGCCGGCTAGAATTCCGGACCGCGATCGGTAACTCGCGGGACCCTAAATGGCCCGCGGACCAGCCGGCGGGACCTCGGTGAAGACCCATCCGCCTCGCGGTGGTCCCTGGCCGGGTAGAATTCCGGACCGCGATCGCTAACTCGCGGGACCCTAAATGGCCCGCGGACCAGCCGGCGGGACCTCGGTGAAGACCCATCCGCCTCGCGGTGGTCCCCGGCCGGCTAGAATTCCGGACCGCGATCGCTAACTCTCGGGACCCTAAATGGCCCGCGGACCAGCCGGCGGGACCTCGGTGACCACCCATCCGCCTCGCGGTGGTCCCTGGCCGGCTAGAATTCCGGACCGCGATCGCTAACTCGCGGGACCCTAAATGGCCCGCGGACCAGCCGGCGGTACCTCGGTGACCACCCATCCGCCTCGCGGTGGTCCCTGGCCGGGTAGAATTCCGGACCGCGATCGGTAACTCGCGGGACCCTAAATGGCCCGCGGACCAGCCGGCGGGACCTCGGTGAAGACCCATCCGCCTCGCGGTGGTCCCCGGCCGGCTAGAATTCCGGACCGCGATCGCTAACTCGCGGGACCGCAATTGGCCCGCGGACCAGCCGGCGGGACCCGCTTGACTTCCTATCCGCCTTCGCTGGTTCCCAAGTCGGCTAGAATTCCGGACCGCGATCGCTAACTCGCGGGACCGCAATTGGCCCGCGGACCAGCCGGCGGGACCCACTTGACTTCCTATCCGCCTTCGCTGGTTCCCAAGTCGGCTAGAATTCCGGACCGCAATCGCTAACTCGCGGGACCGCAATTGGCCCGCGGACCAGCCGGCGGGACCCAATCCACTTCCTATCCGCCTTCGCTGGTTCCCAAGTCGGCTAGAATTCCGGACCGCGATCGCTAACTCGCGGGACCGCAATTGGCCCGCGGACCAGCCGGCGGGACCCGCTCCACTTCCTATCCGCCTTCGCTGGTTCCCAAGTCGGCCACAAATTACGATTATTCGGCCTCTCGCTCTGGAAGTGCCATCGGCACTTGCTCGGAAAAGTGTCCGCCTCTTCTGGTTCCCTAGGTCGGCCGCCAAATGCGAAAAATCGGCCTCTACCCCGTTTGGGTACCAGGGGTAGGGTGCAGTACCAACTTTGGTCTTCAGGTGCGCCAGAGCGCGATGGTTGGTCCCACTAGTCAGCGTACTCATCGACGGTTTACTCCCCTTTCGCAAAATATAGTGGGCACGTATGTGCAGGACTGTTTATTTTTATTTTGAAAAATTTTCTAAGTGCCAGCGGACGCTGGCACACGACGTGTCCGAGCCACGATGGTGCCCAGGCCGGACAGCGACGGCGAAAAAGCCCATTCTGGAAGTTTCGAATATGCCAACGGCAAAAGCGGCGTGATGTGTCCGCCTCGGCTGGTTCTCCGGCCGGCCAGAAAAAGTGAAAATTCGGCCTCTCGCTCTGGAGGTCCGACGAACTTTGGCGAATATTTTCTAAGTGCCAACGGGTGTTACACCGTAATGTGTCCGACGCGGCTGGTTCCTCCGGTCGGCCAGAAAAAGTGAAAATTCGGCCTCTTCGCCTGGAAGTCCGGCCGACTTGGGCGAATATTTTCTAAGTGCCAACGGGTGTTGCGCCGAAATGTGTCCGACTCGGCTGGTTCCCCGAGTCGGCCCGAACGAGCGAAAATTCGGCCTCTTCGCCTGGAAGTCCGACGAACTTTGGCGAATATTTTCTAAGTGCCAACGGGTGTTCGGCCGTAATGTGTCCGACTCGGCTGGTTCCCCGAGTCGGCCCGAACGAGCGAAAATTCGGCCTCTTCGCCTGGAGGTCCAACGAACTTTGGCGAATATTTTCTAAGTGCCAACGGGTGTTACACCGTAATGTGTCCGACTCGGCTGGTTCCCCGAGTCGGTCAGAAAAAGTGAAAATTCAGGCTCTTCGCCTGGAAGTCCGGCCGACTTTGGCGAATATTTTCTAAGTGCCAACGGGTTTTCGGCCGTAATGTGTCCGACTCGGCTGGTTCCCCGAGTCGGCCCGAACGAGCGAAAATTCAGCCTCTTCGCCTGGAAGTCCGGCCGACTTTGGCGAATATTTTCTAAGTGCCAACGGGTGTTCGGCCGTAACGTGTCCGACTCGGCTGGTTCCCCGAGTCGGCCCGAACGAGTGAAAATTCGGCCTCTTGCTCTGGAAGTCCTGCCAATTTGAGCGAATATTTTCTAAGTGCCATCGGGTCTTGCCCGGAAAAGTGTCCGACTCGGCTGGTTCCCTAGTTCGGCCACATAATGTGAAAATTCGGCCTCTTGCTCTGGAAGTCCTGCCAACTTGAGCGAATATTTTCTAAGTGCCATCGGGTCTTGCCCGGAAAAGTGTCCGACTCGGCTGGTTCCCCGAGTCGGCCCGAACGAGCGAAAATTCGGCCTCTTGCTCTGGAAGTCCTGCCAACTTGAGCGAATATTTTCTAAGTGCCATCGGGTCTTGCCCGGAAAAGTGTCCGACTCGGCTGGTTCCCCGAGTCGGCCCGAACGAGCGAAAATTCGGCCTCTTGCTCTGGAAGTCCTGCCAACTTGAGCGAATATTTTCTAAGTGCCATCGGGTCTTGCCCGGAAAAGTGTCCGACTCGGCTGGTTCCCCGAGTCGGCCACGGAATGTGAAAATTCGGCCTCTTGCTCTGGAAGTCCTGCCAACTTGAGCGAATATTTTCTAAGTGCCATCGGGTCTTGCCCGGAAAAGTGTCCGACTCGGCTGGTTCCCCGAGTCGGCCCGAACGAGCGAAAATTCGGCCTCTTGCTCTGGAAGTCCTGCCAACTTGAGCGAATATTTTCTAAGTGCCATCGGGTCTTGCCCGGAAAAGTGTCCGACTCGTCCGGTTCCCTAGTTCGGCCACATAATGTGAAAATTCGGCCTCTTGCTCTGGAAGTCCTGCCAACTTGAGCGAATATTTTCTAAGTGCCATCGGGTCTTGCCCGGAAAAGTGTCCGACTCGTCCGGTTCCCTAGTTCGGCCACATAATGTGAAAATTCGGCCTCTTGCTCTGGAAGTCCTGCCAACTTGAGCGAATATTTTCTAAGTGCCATCGGGTCTTGGCCGGAAAAGTGTCCGACTCGTCCGGTTCCCTAGTCCGGCCACATAATGTGAAAATTCGGCCTCTTGCTCTGGAAGTCCTGCCAACTTGAGCGAAAATTTTCTAAGTGCCATCGGGTCTCTCCCGGAAAAGTGTCCGACTCGTCCGGTTCCCTAGTTCGGCCACATAATGTGAAAATTCGGCCTCTTGCTATGGAAGTCCGACGAAGTTCGGCGAATATTTTCTAAGTGCCATCGGGTCTCTCCCGGAAAAGTGTCCGCCTCGTCCGGTTCCCTAGTTCGGCCACGGAATGTGAAAATTCGGCCTCTCTGAGGTACCAGGGGTACGCATTTAGGTACCAGGGGTAGTCGCTGAGGTACCAGGGGTATGCATTTAGGTACCAGGGGAGACCACTACGGTCTGTTGGTCCCCCTAGTTAGTGTACTCATCGGTTTACTCCCCTTTCGCAAAATATAGTCGGCACGTATGTGCAGGACTGTTTATTTTTATTTTGAAAAATGTTCTAAGTGCCAACGGAAGCTGGCACACGAACTGTCCGAGCCACGATGGTGCCCAGGCCGGACAGCGACGGCGAAAAAGCCGATGTGTGTTTGATGGAAGTTTCGAATATTTTCAAAGTGCCAACGGCACTTGCGGGGTGATGTGTCCGCCTCGTCTGGTTCCCCAGGTCGGCCAGAAAAAGTGAAAATTCGGCCTCTTCTCCTGGAAGTCCGGCCAAGTTTGGCGAATATTTTCAAAGTGCCAACGGCACTTGCGGGGTGATGTGTCCGCCTCGTCTGGTTCCCCAGGTCGGCCAGAACAAGTGAAAATTCGGCCTCTTCTCCTGGAAGTCCGGCCAAGTTTGGCGAATATTTTCAAAGTGCCAACGGCACTTGCGGGGTGATGTGTCCGCCTCGTCTGGTTCCCCAGGTCGGCCAGAACAAGTGAAAATTCGGCCTCTTCTCCTGGAAGTCTGGCCAAGTTTGGCGAATATTTTCAAAGTGCCAACGTCACTTGCGGGGTGATGTGTCCGCCTCGTCTGGTTCCCCAGGTCGGCCAGAACAAGTGAAAATTCGGCCTCTTCTCCTGGAAGTCTGGCCAAGTTTGGCGAATATTTTCTAAGTGCCAACGACTCAACAGCCGTAAAGTGTCCGCCTCGGCTGGTTCCCCATAACGGCCAGAACAAGTGAAAATTCGGCCTCTTCTCCTGGAAGTCTGGCCAAGTTTGGCGAATATTTTCTAAGTGCCAACGACTCAACAGCCGTAAAGTGTCCGCCTCGGCTGGTTCCCCATAACGGCCAGAACAAGTGAAAATTCGGCCTCTTCTCCTGGAAGTCTGGCCAAGTTTGGCGAATATTTTCTAAGTGCCAACGACTCAACCAGCCTAAAGTGTCCGCCTCGGCTGGTTCCCCATAACGGCCAGAACAAGTGAAAATTCGGCCTCTTCTCCTGGAAGTCTGGCCAAGTTTGGCGAATATTTTCTAAGTGCCAACGACTCAACCAGCCTAAAGTGTCCGCCTCGGCTGGTTCCCCATAACGGCCACCAAAAGTGAAAATTCGGCCTCTTCTCCTGGAAGTCTGGCCAAGTTTGGCGAATATTTTCTGAGTGCCAACGACTCAACCAGCCTAAAGTGTCCGCCTCGGCTGGTTCCCCATAACGGCCACCAAAAGTGAAAATTCGGCCTCTTCTCCTGGAAGTCAAGCCAAGTTTGGCAAATATTTTCTAAGTGCCAACGACTCAACCAGCGCAAAGTGTCCGCCTCGGCTGGTTCCCCATAACGGCCATGAAAAGTGAAAATTCGGCCTCTTCTCCTGGAAGTCAAGCCAAGTTTGGCAAATATTTTCTAAGTGCCAACGACTCAACCAGCGTAAAGTGTCCGCCTCGGCTGGTTCCCCAGGTCGGCCACCAAAAGTGAAAATTCGGCCTCTTCTCCTGGAAGTCTTGCCAAGTTTGGCGAATATTTTCTAAGTGCCAACGACTCAACCAGCGTAAAGTGTCCGCCTCGGCTGGTTCCCCAGGTCGGCCACCAAAAGTGAAAATTCGGCCTCTTCTCCTGGAAGTCAAGCCAAGTTTGGCAAATATTTTCTAAGTGCCAACGACTCAACCAGCGTAAAGTGTCCGCCTCGGCTGGTTCCCCAGGTCGGTCACCAAAAGTGAAAATTCGGCCTCTTCTCCTGGAAGTCTGGCCAAGTTTGGCGAATATTTTCTGAGTGCCAACGACTCAACCAGCCTAAAGTGTCCGCCTCGGCTGGTTCCCCATAACGGCCACCAAAAGTGAAAATTCGGCCTCTTCTCCTGGAAGTCAAGCCAAGTTTGGCAAATATTTTCTAAGTGCCAACGACTCAACCAGCGCAAAGTGTCCGCCTCGGCTGGTTCCCCATAACGGCCACGAAAAGTGAAAATTCGGCCTCTTCTCCTGGAAGTCAAGCCAAGTTTGGCAAATATTTTCTAAGTGCCAACGACTCAACCAGCGTAAAGTGTCCGCCTCGGCTGGTTCCCCAGGTCGGCCACCAAAAGTGAAAATTCGGCCTCTTCTCCTGGAAGTCTTGCCAAGTTTGGCGAATATTTTCTAAGTGCCAACGACTCAACCAGCGTAAAGTGTCCGCCTCGGCTGGTTCCCCAGGTCGGCCACCAAAAGTGAAAATTCGGCCTCTTCTCCTGGAAGTCAAGCCAAGTTTGGCAAATATTTTCTAAGTGCCAACGACTCAACCAGCGTAAAGTGTCCGCCTCGGCTGGTTCCCCAGGTCGGTCACCAAAAGTGAAAATTCGGCCTCTTCTCCTGGAAGTCAAGCCAAGTTTGGCAGATATTTTCTAAGTGCCAACGACTCAACCAGCGTAAAGTGTCCGCCTCGGCTGGTTCCCCAGGTCGGCCACCAAAAGTGAAAATTCGGCCTCTTCTCCTGGAAGTCAAGCCAAGTTTGGCAAATATTTTCTAAGTGCCAACGACTCAACCAGCGTAAAGTGTCCGCCTCGGCTGGTTCCCCATAACGGCCACCAAAAGTGAAAATTCGGCCTCTTCTCCTGGAAGTCAAGCCATGTTTGGCAAATATTTTCTAAGTGCCAACGGCTCTTGAGCCGAAAAGTGTCCGCCTCGGCTGGTTCCCCATAACGGCCACCAAAAGTGAAAATTCGGCCTCTTCTCCTGGAAGTCAAGCCAAGTTTGGCAAATATTTTCTAAGTGCCAACGGCTCTTGAGCCGAAAAGTGTCCGCCTCGGCTGGTTCCCCAGGTCGGCCACCAAAAGTGAAAATTCGGCCTCTTCTCCTGGAAGTCAAGCCAAGTTTGGCAAATATTTTCTAAGTGCCAACGGCTCTTGAGCCGAAAAGTGTCCGCCTCGGCTGGTTCCCGCGGTCGGCCTTCAAAAGCGAAAATTCGGCCTCTTCCCCTGGTAGCCCTGCCAACTTGTGCGAATTTTTTCTAAGTGCCAACGGCTCTTGAGCCGAAAAGTGTCCGCCTCGGCTGGTTCCCTCGGTCGGCCCCAAAAAGCGAAAATTCGGCCTCTCCCTCTTTAGGTACCAGGGGCTGGGGTACCAGGGGGAGGGTGCAGTACCAACTTTGGTCTTCAGGTGCGCCAGAGTACGCTAAATGGTCCCCCTAGTCAGCGTACTCATCAACGATTTACCCCCCTTTCGCAAAATATAGTCAGAACGAGCATGGGGGGCGCATAATTTACCCCACAAAATGAAAGGGCCCGGTGCCGAGCGCTTGGTCATGGCCGCCAGCAGCGCCCCTTGCTCGGTGGGAACACAACACGCAGGGTTGCACAGCACCCTGGAAGGCACAAAGAGAGTGAAAAATTTTCTAAGTGTCACTCTTGACGAAAAATGTCTAAGTGCCTCTCTTGACGAAAAATTTCTAAGTGCCACGCTTGACGAAAAATGTCTAAGTGCCACAGCGCTCGAAAATTTCCTAAGTGCGAGCACGGCTGTGAAATATTCAAAGTACAAGGAACGCTGGCAGAATCTCTCGACGGCCGTCTGCTCCCGGCGGCCGCCGTGAAGTCTCCCCTCCCGGGGACGGCTGTCTGCTCCCGGCAGCCGTCCTTAACCCCCTCCCCACACGTTGGACGAACACCAGCCGAGGGCGAAAGGCTCGCGGTGTGGAAGGATCGTGGCCACGGCTAATCTAGCGATGCCCGCGTTGGACGGTCACACCGCACGACAGAGCGGGGCCTGCATCCGGCGCGAGGCGGCCTTCAGGCACGTGGCTCGAGACGACCTCACCCGCCCTAGCCCGGAGCGGAAAGACTTTGAAATTTTCAAAGTCCAAGGAACACTGGCAGAATGGGAGGACCGGCCGCCTCCTTAAACACAGGCCGGAGAGATGGAGCGGGATCAGCGGCCCGCGCGTTGAGCGAACACCGGCCGAGGGCGAAAGGCTCGCGGTGTGGAAGGATCGTGGCCACGGCTAATCTAGCGATGCCCGCGTTGGACGGTCACACCGCACGACAGAGCGGGGCCTGCATCCGGCGCGAGGCGGCCTTCAGGCACGTGGTTCGAGACGACCTCACCCGCCCTAGCCCGGAGCGGAAAGACTTTGAAATAGTCAAAGTCCAAGGAACACTGGCAGAATCTCTCGACGGCCGTCTGCTCCCGGCGGCCGCCGTGAAGTCTCCCCTCCCGGGGACGGCTGTCTGCTCCCGGCAGCCGTCCATAACCCCCTCCCCACACGTTGGTTGAACATCAGCCGAGGGCGAAAGGCTCGCGGTGTGGAAGGATCGTGGCCACGGCTAATCTAGCGATGCCCGCGTTGGACGGTCACACCGCACGACAGAGCGGGGCCTGCATCCGGCGCGAGGCGGCCTTCAGGCACGTGGTTCGAGACGACCTCACCCGCCCTAGCCCGGAGCGGAAAGACTTTTCAAAGTCCAAGGAACACTGGCAGAATGGGAGGACCGGCCGCCTCCTTAAACACAGGCCGGAGCGACCGAGCGGGATCAGCGGCCCGCGCGCAGGGTCTTCCAAATGTACAAAGTCCTAGGGACAATGGCAGAATCGCTCGACGGCCGTCTGCTCCCGGCGGCCGCGGTGAAGGGACTGTACACCCCACCCGGGGACGGCTGTCTGCTCCCGGCAGCCGTCCTTCCCCCCCACCCCACACGTTGACCGACACCGGCCGAGGGCGAAAGGCTCGCGGTGTGGAAGGATCGTGGCCACGGCTAATCTAGCGATGCCCGCGTTGGACGGTCACACCGCACGACAGAGCGGGGCCTGCATCCGGCGCGAGGCGGCCTTCAGGCACGTGGTTCGAGACGACCTCACCCGCCCTAGCCCGGAGCGAAAAGACTTTGAAATATTCAAAGTCCAAGGAACACTGGCAGAATGGGAGGACCGGCCGCCTCCTTAAACACAGGCCGGAGCGACCGAGCGGGATCAGCGGCCCGCGCGGAGGGTCTTTAAAATGTACAAAGTCCTAGGAACAATGGCAGAATCGCTCGACGGCCGTCTGCTCCCGGCGGCCGCGGTGGAAGGACTGTACACCCCACCCGGGGACGGCTGTCTGCTCCCGGCAGCCGTCCTTCCCCCCAAACCCACACGTTGACCGACACCGGCCGAGGGCGAAAGGCTCGCGGTGTGGAAGGATCGTGGCCACGGCTAATCTAGCGATGCCCGCGTTGGACGGTCACACCGCACGACAGAGCGGGGCCGCATCTGGCGCGAGGCGGCCTTCAGGCACGTGGTTCGAGACGACCTCACCCGCCCTAGCCCGGAGCGGAAAGACTTTGAAATTTTCAAAGTCCAAGGAACACTGGCAGAATGGGAGGACCGGCCGCCTCCTTAAACACAGGCCGGGCGAAAAATATGCGAATGTTGGGTCTCATCCAAGAAAGGGAGTTACCGGCCGCCTCCTTAAACACAGGCCGGGCGAAAAATATGCGAATGGTCCATCCAAGGAAGGAGGACCGGCCGCCTCCTTAAACACAGGCCGGGCGAAAAATATGCGAATGGTCCATCCAAGGAAGGAGGAGCGGCCGCCTCCTTAAACACAGGCCGGAGAGATGGAGCGGGATCAGCGGCCCGCGAACTGAGCGACCACCGGCCGAGGGCGAAAGGCTCGCGGTGTGGAAGGATCGTGGCCACGGCTAATCTAGCGATGCCCGCGTTGGACGGTCACACCGCACGACAGAGCGGGGCCTGCATCCGGCGCGAGGCGGCCTTCAGGCACGTGGTTCGAGACGACCTCACCCGCCCTAGCCCGGAGCTGAAACTCTGCGAATGTTAACATCCAAGGATGGAGGCAACGGCCGTCTCGTTAAGCTGAGGCCGGAGGAAAGTCTGCGGATTCGGGGCATCCAAGGCAGATGGAGGTGCCGGCCGCCTCGGTAAACAGAGGCCGGACCGACCGACATGCGACCATGACCCGCCTTGGTAGGGCCCCCACCGGCCCCGGCTAGCGCCGGCGTTGGGTGGACGGTTCCTCCCCACTTGCGGGTCGCCCTCTAGCGCTACGGCCGCCGCGCGAGCGCGCGCTCCGACGCCGCCCCCGCAGGCCTAGCGCGAGCCGTACGGCAGCGAGACCGAGACGCCCCGATTCCACGCACGCACCTAGCGGCCATCAACGGAGGCCGAGCGCGCGATCCGACTCGCGGCACGCCACGTGGGCGTCCGCCGGCCGCGCCGGTCTACCGCGAAAGATGTTTCTCAAACCCTCGCCTAACCTAGGGACGGCTATCTCGGGAAGCCGCCCCCGCATCTGCACCTATCCGCTAAGCCCTCCCGACCACCGCGAAGCGGGAGGACGTCTATCGTGGCCGCCGGGGCGTATGACCCCTCCGCGTGAGGCGTGCGGGCTCGGGTGGGCCGCAACGACCGAGTCTGACTCGGACGGGGCGCAGCTTCCCTCCCGGTCGCAGCATCAAGCGCCGATCGCGCGACGTCACCAGCCCCCCGGGACGGTTCGTCGGGAGCACGGTACAGGCACGTAGCTCACTCTCCAGCTGGCCGCAGCGGGCCGCACCGACCGAGTCTGACTCGGCCGGGGCGCAGCTTCCCGTCTGGGTGACAGCGGCGACGAGCTGCGACTGTTGGCCGCCGCCCCTTCGTCCTTCCCGGATCCCCCCAGTGCCGACTCAACTCCGCATCCTGGCCGCAGCGAGATACCGTCGGGTTGCGGCGCCCGAGTCTGACTCGGGACGCGCGCTTCTTCCTTCGGACCACAGCGTACGTGCCTCGCGCGGGCAAAGTCGCCGGCACAGCGCCGCGCCCCCTCGACCAAGCGAGCCTCAGCCGGGCCGCGACGACCGAGTCTGACTCGGACGGAGCGCAGCTTCCCGCCTGGGTTACCGTGACGAGTCGCGGGCGGCCGTCGCCCTTCCCCCGGACCCCGCCGTGTTCCCTCGCGGTTGCTCCTAAGCCGCCTGCTCGAGCCCAACCGATGTGCCACCCCCGTTGCCGAGTTCGCTCTCCCCGAGCTCGTCTCCCCGTCAATACCG
>NW_028284193.1:0-44718 GCF_059516105.1 Syngnathus floridae | reverse complement strand
AATGATCTTGACCGACACACTATCAATGGACATTACGATCCACAATCGAAAAGATTCTACTACAATATTTGTGAAGCCATTAATGCAACTGATGTTCGCTGTGCCATTTACTATCGTACTATGGAAGGCGAAAACAAATGGAGTAGTCCTGTCAAATTGCCTGATTATATCAATCTTGCCGGACATACAACTACGCAACCAACAGTTGGAATAAATAAGAAAAATGGAAAGACCTATCTCTTCTTTTCTAGTGATCGCCCGAAGGGTAAGGGAAAGATGGATATCTGGTGCAGTGTAATGGGCAGTGATGGTAATTTCTCACATCCTGTAAATATCGATGCACTCAATACGGAGGAAGATGACATCACACCTTATTATCATGCTCCTTCTAATCGTTTGTTCTTCAGCTCTAAAGGACGAAAGAATTTAGGAGGCTATGATGTCTACCACTCTCTAAACTTAGATGGCGAATGGCAATCAGCTGAGCACCTGGGCCACCCGGTTAGCACCAGCTATGATGATGTGTTTTTCTCACTCAGTGAGGGGCTGGATCAACCCAAAGGCTACCTGTCTTCTAACCGCCCTGGCACCATGTATGCTGATTCTAATTACAAATATGTTTGTAACGATATCTTTAACTACGATATCAAAATCGACCTGAAGGCCCTGACCTTCAATAAAGTCGATACCACCATCTACCTCACCGGCTGCACCGTCCAACTGATCAATAAAACAACTGGCGAGATCGTCGCTTCTAAAACGAATGCTTCAGCTAATGATTTCGACTTCCTGGGGCTGAAGGCCGAGCAGGAATATATGCTGGTAGCAAGCAAAGAAGGCTACCTGCCAGATACGATCAGCTTTGATACTTATGGTATTTTTAAGACGACAACTATCGAAAAACGTCTGTACCTGCCACCTCTTGTTGATTTGGAAGTCTACACCTATACCTATATTCAGTATGATACAACTGAACTTACGGGCTGTACAGTAGAACTTTATGATATCACTGCTGAAAAAGTGGTTTTTGAAAATATGATTCCATTGATTGCCAATGGCAACAAGTATTACAGTGAGCTGATTCTCGGACATCGTTATCGCATTACGGCGACCAAAGAGGGCTATACTAAGGCCGTGGCTTTGGCTTCTACCGAGGGCATCACCGAACCAACCACCTTGGTTCGCAAGCTCTATCTGACCCGCGATATTGATGAATTTCAGCTGATGAAGGTCTATTTCGATAACGATATCCCAGGCCCTCCAACCCGCTATGCTACAGAAACAGATAGTATTTACAATATCATTTACGGACGTTATTATGCTCAAAAAGAGTTCTTTAAGTCTCAATTTAACGGGAATCCTGCAGAGCAAGAGCGTTTGGAACAGTTTTTTGAAGGACAAGTAAGAGCAGGTATGGAACGCCTTGAGCAATTTGCTGGAATTTTGTTGGAATACATGGAAAGAGGCGTAGCAGTAGATGTTCTGCTTGAAGGCTTTGCCAGCCCTCTGGCCAAACCCGCCTACAACCAAGCCCTTACCGAAAGGAGGGTGAAGAGTGTAGAGAACTACTTCCGCAAATACCATCCTTTGCTCAATGAAGCTATAGACAAGAGAACCCTGAATATTAAATTGATTGGTTTTGGAGAATCTCGCGCCGAAGGGGGTAGTGAATCTCGTGCTGATGCCAACAATTCTATCTATAATTTCACGGCTTCTCGTGAGCGAAGAGTAGAAATCAAAGGATTCACCATTAGAAATGTAAATTAAAAATGGTGAATCGCATGTTAATAAAGATACCCACAGCTATGTTTAAGCTTTTGTCAATATTGTCAAACCAGATTCTGATCATGTACAAACACAAAATAAGCAGCCGCAATATTGGCCTCCTGCTATTGCCAGTACTGATGTTCATAGCCTGCACTTCGCTGCAAGCTCAGGATAATCTTTCAGTGGTAATCAACACCGGAGACGTTGCCTGCAATGGTGGCTCTAATGGAGTCATTGCGGCACAACCTGATGGAGGCGCACCTCCTTATTCTTTTTTATGGAATACCGGGCAAACCGATCAATTACTGACAGGCATGCCTGCTGGTACTTATACGGTGACGGTGACGGATCAAGTAGGCACCCAGGCAACTGCCACCGGCGTCATTAATGAACCGCCAGCCATGACCCTTTCCATGAATGCCAATTATGAAACCTGTGTCGGAAGTAGCGATGCGCACGCCGGTGTCGAGGTAATGGGCGGAACATTTCCGTTTACCTATCTCTGGAGTGATGGTCAAACCAACTTCATCGCCGAAAATCTTTCTGCAGGATTCTATACGGTTACGGTTACAGATGCTAATGGCTGTACGGCCGTAGGCTCAATTACCGTCGAGCTATCGCCCGAAGGTGTTTGGATCATGACCAGTATGACTCCGGTGAGCTGTAACGGGGGGAGCGATGGTACCGCTTATGTCGGTGCGATGACGGGTACCGCGCCCTATACTTATATATGGAGTAACTCAAACACTACTAATAATCCTGGTGGTCTAACTGCCGGGCTCTATTTTGTAACCGTAACAGACTTGAACGGTTGTACCGCAATCGACTCCATTGAAGTGACTGAACCGCCTGCTATCGGAATTGATCTGGTAGCACAAGGTACAGGATGTGGACAAAGCACAGGAAGTATTACTATTAATAATGTATTTGGTGGAACGCCGGGCTATACCTATGCTTGGAGTAATGGTGTAACGACTCAGTCGAATACTGGTCTGGTAGCAGGTTTTTATGGAGTGACAGTTACTGATGCCAATAATTGTACATTGGCTCGTAATAATATAGAAGTGACAGACGATTGCCCTCTAGGCTGCCAAGATGCTATTATTGCCAATGTTGTAGTTGTTGAAGCCAACTGTGGAACTGCAGATGGTTCGATTACAGTAAATATGGTAGGTGGCCCCGCCAACTATAGTTTTACCTGGGTGCCTGATGTGAGCAGTACTCACGTGGCTACAAACTTGACTACAGGTACCTATATGGTCACCGCAACAGATATTAATGATGCAAATTGTTCGGTTTCAGATACCATTACTGTAGGTACTGTTGGAGGTCCTGATGCTATGCTGGTACAGAAGACTCCAGCAACTTGTAATGAAAATAACGGAACGGCTACATTCTCCCCTATTGGTTTTACTTATCAATGGAGTAATGGCGAATCTGGCAATAATGCGACCATGCTGATGGCAGGGTCTAATCAGGTGACTATTACCGATACTGTTGGCAACTGTTCAACGGTAAGAGAAGTCATTATTGAAAGCGTAAATCCATTAATGGTGAGAGACTCTGTAGAGCGGAAGCCTGATTGTGGACAAGCCAATGGTATTGTCAGTATCATCGTTACTGGAGGTAGTTTTAACTATACTTATAGTTGGAGTGATGGTGGTACAGGAGCAAGAAGGACTGACTTGAGTGGTGGAACCTGGACGGTAACTGTAACGGATAATGGTCCTACCGGCTGTGTTCGTACGCATACCTTTACACTAATGGATAATGTTTCTGGTGCTATGGTTACAGCTGATTCGGTCGTAGCAACGTCTTGCCCCGGCGCAGCCGATGCCACCGCTGTTTTCACCTATACCCTCTCTCCTGGCTTCGCTACTCCAGAGACCGTGACCATCAGAGATATGAATGGCGCTGTGGTAACCAATGGTAGCCTGAGCCCCGGAGACTATTGTATAGAAATTACAGATGCCAACGGCTGTGCAGCCGGCGGTACCTGCTTCAAAGTAGTCGACGCTACTCAAATTGATGTCGATATTGCTTTGGTCAATAAAACTTGTACGGAAGGAGGAAGCATAACGCTGATTACCACTGGTGGTGCCGGTGGGTATACCTATAATTGGGCCGACCTTCCTGGCACTAATAATCCACAGAATCGTACTGGACTGGATGAAGGTACTTATAGCTTTACCGTAACGGATGCTAACGGCTGTACGGCCTTCGCAAATGATCTGGCAATCGGTGATGATTGTACTGACTGTCGCCAGCCTATTATCGACAATGTGGTTGTCATTGAAGCACATTGTGAGGTAGATGATGGCAGCATTACTTTCAATATGGTGGGTGGTGTAGCAGGATTCATCTTTACCTGGTCACCTAATGTAAGTACTTCTGCAAGTGCTACCGGATTAGGAGCCGGGACTTATTTTGTTACCATCAGCGATGGAGGCGACCCAAATTGTACGATCACAGATACCGTAACGGTGGGTGTCGCTAATGGCCCAATGGCAACGCTGGTACAAACAACACCTGCTACTTGTAACGAGGCAAATGGAACGGCGACCTTCACTCCGGCTAATTATGACTATGCTTGGAGCAATGGCGAATCGGGTAACAATCCTATGATGTTGCCAGCTGGTAATAATCAGGTTACTATTACTGATCCCGCGACTAACTGTCAGACCGTTGAGGAGGTGCTAATCGGAACTGTAAATCCACTGATGGTTAGAGATTCTGTAGAACAACATCCTGACTGTGGACAAGCTAATGGAATTGTTAGTATCATCGTTTCTAGTGGTAGCTTCAATTATACCTACGAATGGAATGATGGCAATACCAATCAAAGAAGAACGGACTTGGCTGCCGGAACCTATACTGTGAAAGTTACTGATAATGGTCCAACGGGCTGTACGCGCACGCATACCTTTACATTGACGGACAATGTCCCCGGTGCTGATATCATGGTTGATGATGTACTCACTTCTTGCCCTGGTGTTGATGATGGTATGGCTAATTTCACCTATACCCTCGAACCAGGCTTCGCCACTCCGGAGATGGTAGTCATCAGAGATATGACGGGAGCTGTAGCGACCAATGGTAGCCTCAGCCCTGGTACTTATTGCATCGAAATCAGAGATGCCAACGGCTGTCTGGCTGCGGGTTCCTGCTTCGAAGTAGCCTATCCTTCACAGCTAGATGTTGATGTGGCTATCCTTGACGAAGAATGTATTGAAAAAGGAGCTATCACTTTGGTAACGACTGGTGGTACTGGCCCCTATACTTATGATTGGGCCGACATCGCTGGAAACATCAATATGCAAGATCGTACAGGTCTCTTTGCTGGAACCTATAGCTTTACAGTAACGGATGCCAATGGCTGTACTGCATTTGCTGATGGCCTTACGGTCGCCGATAGCTGTAACTGCGTTCCTCCAATTTTGGAAAGTGTTGTAGTAATCGAATCTGAATGTGGCGTCTCTACAGGAACTGCTACGGTCTTGGTTTCTGGCAATCCTAACGATTATGCCTATAACTGGGATCCTAGTGTGAGTGCATCCTTCCAGGCCTTCGGCCTCGCTGCTGGAACGTACACCGTTACGGTTACGGATAGCAATGATGATGCCTGCTTCCTCATTGAGACCTTTACAGTTGATAATGCAGATGGACCAAAATCAGATTATTCCAAGACGGCTGCCAGTTGCGGTGCTGCTAATGGAACGGTAACTTTTGATTCAACTAGTTATACCTATAATTGGAGCGATATGGGGACGGGGGATTCGCGTAATGACCTCGCCGCCGGAACCTATTTTGTGACCATTACTAATCCTGCTGCTCCTGATTGTATTGGAATCATTACAATAGTGGTAGAAGAGTCGAATGATCTGGAGGCTTCCTTTTCTATTGACCGCCAACCTGACTGCAACATGTCAAATGGAGAAGTCACACTGACGGCTAATGGGGTAGGGCCTTATGAATTTATATGGCTGTCTGATAATACTAATGCAGCACAGCGCGATGATCTGAGTTCTGGTATACACAGAGTGAGAGTGATTGATCGTGGAAATAATGATTGTGAAACGATAATTGAATTTTTGTTGCTTAATAATGTGGCAGAGGCTGTGGTGAATATCATGACCAATCCAGTGTCTACGACCTGTGTAGATAGTAATGATGGAGAGATTGATTTCGACTTTACCTTCTCCCCAGGCTTCGCCCAGCCTGCCAGTTTCCGAATTGAAGATGCCAATGGCTCCAACTATGTTAACGGTACCTTGGCTCCGGGCAACTACTGCTTGATTGTCCGTGATGCTAACGGCTGTGTGGCTGGCGGTGATTGTTTCCGCGTGCTCGCACCAAGCCAGATCGACCTCGACCTTGCTGTTCGTCGTCCCGAATGTGGAGACCAGGGCAGCATCCTTGTCACTGATCTGATCGGAGGCAATGGCGGCTATACCTTTGACTGGAACGATTTGGGCGGAGCAGATGATCCTCAGGACCGCCCGGCTATCGACGCCGGTAATTATGGCCTCACCGTTACCGACTCTGAAGGCTGTACGGTATTTGCTGCTGTTATTGTGACCGAGGGAGACAACCTCGAATTAACAGCACCTAGTGATATGGTAAGCTGTGATCCTTCAGCAACGCTGAGTGCCAGTAGTAATCAAACCAATACAGACTATGTCTGGATAAATACACAAGGCGATACTCTTTCGCAAACGGATCAACTGACTGTTGATACTAGTGGTACTTATTATATTGTAGCGACCAGTGGCAATTGTGAAGAGCGGGACTCAGTAAATGTAAGACTGAGTAATCCTGATGTTCAAATCGAGGGCGGAACGCTTATCTGCCAGGGCTTTGATGCTACGCTGACTGCAGTGAACACGGTCATGGGAGATACCCTAAATTACGTTTGGTCAGGCACTGGTATTATTGCAGCAGGAGATACTTCTACTGTATCAATCAATACCATGAATCCTGGCACCGGAACTGTATTTGTCGAAGCGACCAACCAATTCGGCTGTATCGCTCTCGATACCTTTGAGGTGTCAATTATCGACACAACAGTTAATGCTGACCTCATTGTCACACAGCAATGTGATCCATTGGTTGTTGAATTTTCTGTACCTAATGCTAATCTGGACTTCTACCAGTGGAACTTCGGCGATCCATCTAATCCTGGAGCTGTTGCAACGGGCTCGCCAGTTATGTATACCTATCCTGATTCTGGAACTTATACGGTCTTGTTGACTGTGCCTGTAGGTGCTGAATGTCCTTTTGATACCATCCGCAAAGATGTCTTTGTTGCACAAGCACCTTTGTTTGATATCAACTTTGGCTGGGAATACGAAGAATGCAGCGATACTGCTTTGATCAACTTTATAGATAGTAGTTCACACCAGTTAGCGATGATCGACAGCTGGTCCTGGACCTTCAGTAATAATATGAGTTCTACTGATCAGAACCCAACAATTGTAGTTACCGAGAGCCAGCAATTGGAAGTAAAATTAGTGGTCAAAACAACAACTGGTTGTACCGATTCGCTTACGCGGACGATTGATATCAATGTTATAGATGTAGAATTGCAGGATACCATTTTTGCCTGTGTTGGCAGTGATGCGGTATTGAATCCTAATCCTGATACGAGCTACAACTATGTATGGTCTCCTGGCGGCAATCTGGACGATGCTACTGCTGCAAATCCAACCATCCTCATGGCTACCAATAGTGAGACATATTTTGTAACAGTTACCAATGATGATGGCAGCTGTACTTTTGAAGACTCTGTAGTTCTGGTCGTCCGCTCTAATTTGATGGACTTGAGATTAGAAGGGGATTCTATCACCTGTACTCCTGATGATGTACTGGTTACTGCTATCAGTAGCAATGCAGTTTTATTTGAATGGGATACGGACCCAAGCTTTGCAAGTCCATTCGGAACAGGATCAACACAGATGGTGACTCCTGGTGATCGCTTCCAGTCTCCAATATACTATGTCCGGGCTACCGATGCTTTCGGCTGTATGGCAACAGATAGTATGATGGTAACCAATTACGGATTGGATCTGGATTTTGATGCCCCCGAGTATATCTTCTGTCCTGGTGATATGACCCAGGTTGTAGTCAACTCTGGAGGTACTGCGCCAATCGTTAATGATTCGACAGTGTTCACTTGGACGCCGGATAGTATCATCACTGACTTGAGCTTACCCAACGCTCCTGAAATTGCTCCAACCGAAACGACCATGTTCATGGTAAGTGCTGTCAATCGCTTTGGTTGTAGAGATACTACTGAAGTGGAGTTAAGAGTGATAGAAATGGAGCCTATCTCGATTACTGCTGATCCAGATTCTTCTTGTGAGAAAGGATCGGAAGTGCAACTGATGGCTACTGAAATTAATGGCTATGATTATTCCTGGATAGCTTCAACGGGTGAAAATGTAGATGATGGATTTGAGACTACTGTACGCCCAGAAGAAGATACCGATTACTTACTTATCGTAGAAGAGCCCGTTAATGGATGTCTGGATTCTTTCGGGATCACCATTACAGTGACGAGCCTGCTCTGCGAAGAGCCATACATATTTGTTCCTAATGCCTTTACCCCTAATGATGATGATCGAAATGACATCTTGAAGGTAGAAGGTTTCAATATTGACGAACTTTACTTTGTCATCTATAGCCGCTGGGGCGAAAAGGTCTTTGAGACCAAAGATAAGAACAGAGGTTGGGACGGTACTTTCAAGGGTAAAAACCTAAGCTCAGATGTTTATGGTTACTATCTTGAAGTAATTTGTACAGATGGCGAACGCTTTACAAAACAAGGCAATGTTAGTTTATTGAGATAATAATTTAACGTATTTTCAAGATTTCAGGTAAAAAGGCATTCAATTTGAATGCCTTTCCTGTATAGCCCCCTAAGTGGCTGGATACCAGTTTTTTTGATCATATAGAAAATATGTATTTTGCCCAGCGAAAAGCGTCATTACATAAGATAATTACAATCCTATGAATCGTATTTACTACACACTGGCAGCAGTCGGACTGTTTTGCCTATATGCCAATCACCTTTGTGCGCAGCGCATCCATGTTCGCCCTGGCGGAACGGGGAATGGCTCCTCATGGGATCAGGCTCTGGCGAATCTCAATACCGCCCTGGCTACCGCCACCGCTGGTACCGAAATCTGGGTAGCCGCCGGCACCTACTATCCAACGACCTGCACTCCCTGTAATAATAGCGATCAAAATATCTATTTTAATATCCCCGATCAGGTTGCCGTTTACGGTGGCTTCGCTGGCACCGAGACAGCACTCAACCAGCGCGATTGGCGTACTCATGAGTCTATCCTCAGTGGAGACATCGACCGGGATGGGACGCTCAATAATAATTCCTTTACGGTGATCTATACCCATGATGTTAGTGCTACTACTATTGTCGATGGCTTCGTTATCCAACATGGTAATGCTACCGACCTGACCGCGCCCTACGGCGCTCCTGGCAATACAGGTGGAGGCTGGTATAATGATGGCTCTCAAATAAGTAATATCTCTAATCCTGGTATTCGCAATTGTACCTTCCGTTGGAATCAAGCCGTAGGCTTTGGTGGTGGGATGTACAATGATGGTTGCTTCGAAGGGGTAGGCAACCCCGAATTGGTCAACTGCGTCTTTTGGCAGAATAGTGCTCAGCAAGGTGGTGGCGGTATGTATAATAATGGCAGCTTTGATGGCGACTGCAGTCCGACCTATATCAATTGTAGTTTCAATGATAATTTTTCGGATAACTCTGGTGGGGGCTTATTCAATAATGGTTTGAATGGTAACAGTGTGCCCATTATTAATAACTCTACCTTTAGCAAAAATCGGGTCGATCTCTATGGTGCTGGGATGTACAATCTAGGCAACGAGGGCAATTGCAGTCCTCGACTGACCAATTGTATTTTTGATAACAATGAAGCCCTGGCAGCAGCTTGTATCTATAATATTGGCTATGAATATGGCAATAGTAGTCCTGTAATCACCAACTGTACTTTTTATGGTAATACGGCTGATGTTGGAGTCTGTGTATATAATCAGGCCGTAGATTCTACCGGAACAGCAGACCCAATAGTAAGCAATTCCATCTTTTGGGGAAATACGGCCAACAGTGGCTTTGGCTATGTTTTCCAGAATGTTTACGGAGAGCCTACGATTAGTTATTGCTTAGTGCAGGTTGATGATTGCTCGGCATTGAATACAGGTTTGAATGGAAGCATCAACTGCGGCGGTAATATCATTTTTAATAGTGATCCAATGTTGATGGACCCTGCTAATAATGACTTTCATCTCAGCTCCGCCTCACCCGTTATTGATCAGGGCGACAACTCGGCTATCAATGCTACAGGAATTGCAGTTGACTTGGATAGCCTGCTAAGAGTAAATAATGGACAGGTTGATTTGGGGGCCTATGAGTTTGCCCAATCCATTTATATTGCACCATCAATTAGTGGGCAGCCGGAGGCACAGACGGTTTGTGAAGGAGGAGGAGTCAGCTTTGAGGTTTTGGTATCTGGAAGCCGACCGCTTAGTTATCAATGGCAGAAAGATAATATTGATATTCAAGGAGCTACGGATAGTATCTTTGCGATCAATACTACTGCTTTGGCAGATATAGGTGCCTACAGCTGTCGAGTGACCAGCTCGCAGATGGATGTAATCAACAGCGCTAACGCTGCTTTGCAGGTAGATCCTCGTCTGGATGTAACTTTAAGTATTGAGGCTTCATCGAATTCAGTGTGTGAAAATGAGCTGCTTACTTTTACAGCTTTAGCAACGAATGGAGGTGTTACGCCCGTTTATCAATGGCGTATCAACAGCATAGCGGTCGGAACGAACAGCCCTTCTTTCAGCACGGAGCAATTGCAGAGCGGTGATTTGGTAACCTGTATCTTGACTTCCTCCGAAGATTGTCTGTTAACAAATGATGTTGTATCGAACGTCCTTTCCGTAAGTATAAATAGTACACTCGACGCAGCAGTCAGCATTGAAACAACTACACTTCAGATTTGTGAAGGGGCGATCGTAGAGGTGCAAGCCATGCCAACACATGGTGGCGCAAGCCCAACCTATCAATGGTACCTCAATGATAGTCTTGTAGCCTCTGGCAGCCACTTATTTAGTAGCAATCAAATTGCCGATGGCGATCAGCTATACTGCGAAATGGGCTCTTCAGAGAGTTGTGTTTTGAATGAAATTGTGACGTCTTTACCTCTGGTATTTGCAGTGACCGAAGGCCTATCTGTTGAGATCCAAGTAGAGACTGAGCAGGAGGCCGTTTGCTCAGGAGAAGAAATGAGCTTCGTTGCCAGTACTGTGAATGGAGGACTAATGCCTGCCTATCAATGGCAGGTTAATGGTAATCCAGTTGGCACTAATGATGCCGTGTACACCAATAATAATCTAAGAGATGGAGATGAAGTGACTTGCCTTTTGATATCCTCAGAAGACTGCGTTTTGGAGGATAGTGTCTTCTCTGATGTGATTTATGCGCAGATTGATCCCATCATCAAGGCTGGTATTTTTATTGAGGCTTCCGACTCTTTGATCTGTCTGGGGGATACAGTCGTCTTTACTTCTGCGCCTTTTAATGGTGGTGATGATCCAATTTTTGAATGGCAAATCAATGGGGAGACGATGGGGGCAAACTCCGGAATTTTTATCACAGATTCGCTAAAAAATGGAGATATCGTTCAATGCCTTTTTTCTTCCTCACTGCCCTGCCCTTTACAAACTCCTGTCTTTTCAAACTCCATCACAATAGCGATTGATAACTGTATGGTCTCCACTGATGATATTAACTATAAGGCCTATTTGAATGCCTACCCTAATCCATCAAATGGAGCATTTGACCTCCGCCTGGAAGGGCTCAGCGGAGTTTTCCAAGTGCAAATTATCGGACTAGACGGAAAAGTACTTCATCAATCCGAATTGCTCTGGGTGGAGCTGACCAAGTTCAGCCAATTAACTTATCAGGCCATTTTCCCGGTATTTATTTCTTGAAAGTTTATAATAATCAGCACAGTTTCCTGAGACGACTGGTAATAATGTAGACCGCCAAATTTTGTTGCACTTCGCTTGTGAAATAAATTTAATTTGTCACATATATTACAAATTTTGGAATGTATAAAATTTCAGACCATCATTCCTGGTTTTTCCAACCGGAATTCCTTCATGCCAAATTCTTAAAACCCTTACTATTACTGAGTTCGTCTAAAAAAAAGCGTTTTTGCCTGTCACATTATCACCAGTTTTTGCTTAAAAAATATTTCCTTCCTCTTGTCTTATCTTTTTTTGGGCTAATTATAATTTGTTGATAACTAGTTGTTTAAGGATGATAACTTCCAGTATTAAAATGGTTGCCTTTTATTAATTAGATTTTTACGTATATAATTTTTTTTAGGCATAAAGATTGCATCCCCCCTTTCAATAGTGTCCCCGTAGGCTTGTAAAACGACATTTACAGTATAGGAAGCAAGCCAAACACGAATGACATATACACAATCAAAATTGAATTAGTTACCCCTCGGCTGGATTCCCCGAAAGGCCTTTTAGTCGAACTCTTAAAAACGTGCTACCTGGAAAACGTATGGTAAACCAGTTTTACACTTTGTTTCGGTTAGTGATAATTGTGTGCATCGTTCAGCAATGGGGGAGTGCTCAATCAGGTATATGCGATGTAAGTACGCCTTTTGAACAGGCGGACTTATCCTCTGATCCATCATCGAGCTGGATTTCCAGCAATGTGATGCGGTCTGGTACCTGTTGTGGAGGCTCTACATCTGGATGCGTAGAATTTGAACTTACTCTTCACCCAAATGCAATCGGAATTCAATTCGACATTTTGTCGGGGGCTTCCGCTAGCGGCAATTATGAGGTCAACTGTGGCAATGCCACTCCACTCGGTGATCAAGTGTGCCTAAGTGGCACAGGTCCTCATACGGTGACCTTCTGTAATTCTACAGGAGGCTTTAACACTTATTTTATCCAATCCATTGCATCTACGATTCTTACCGCAGATGCAACTGTGCGTGAAGGCTGTGATCAGCAGTTGAATGTAGCAGGGGTAGCTACATCAACAGTTGTTTGGAATGATATTACTTCAGGAACTGGTGCTTACAACAGTTACCTGAGCTGTACTTCTGCTTGTGATGACCCGACCATCAACGTTCCTGCTGGTGGTCCTGCTCTTATTCAATACCAAGTTTGTGGAGATGTCGACCCATTCTTTTGTGGTGGTGGTACTCCTCCAACGCTTTGTGATACACTTACCGTTACTGTAACTCCGGATTTCAATGCGGTTGTTACACCAAGCCCAGCTATCGCCTGTATCAATTCGGGGGCTACTACTTTGCCTACTATCTCGGTTATAAATTCTGAAACCTCTTACACCTATAACTATACTTGGTACAATGGTCCAAATGCTACTGGATCAGTTGTAGGCAGTGCTAGTACCTATACTCCTTCGGGTGTTGGTACTTACTCTGTTGTAGTAGAAGATGCTACCTATGGAGCATGTACACAGAAAGTATTTAACATCGATGCCTATTTTTCTAATTGTGTTGAGGATTGCACCAACGAAATGGATGATGATGGTGATGGATTAATTGATAGTTTTGATCCTGACTGTCCTTGTAATGAAGATGAATTTTTGGTCAATGCGATCCAGATTGTGAATTCACACCAACGGTACCACCTAATTTTGATATAAGACAGGAATGGCAGAGTAGTGATGAGGTAATTACTCTGGCCCCTATGGTGGCTGGTGATTTGGATGGAGATGGAATCACCGAAGTAGTTGCTGTAAACGCCACACCCTCTGGGACCTGGTCGGAGCCGAATAGCATCATGATCTTTGATGGGGCAACGGGAGCACTGAAATACAGACCTAATACCTATAATATATTATACAAAAATAAAGGTATGGCTATTGCGGATGCCGACCGAGATGGGCGAGGGGAGATTTACTACCTCATTGCTTACGAGGCCGGAGCCACCCTTCGACGACGAATAGCTTGCTATGAGTACAATCCTTCATTAACGAATCCAGCTGGTACAGGTACCGGCTCTTTTGCGTTAGTATGGACATCTGATAATCAGGTCAGCTGTGGCCTCGGTGCTGGCGAAGTAGATAATGTCGATGCCTTCTCCGTAAGCCTTGCTGATTTCAACTATGATGGGATTCCTGAAGTGGTAGCAGGAAATGAAATTTATAATGCCATCAACGGACAGCGCATCGCCGCCGGAGGCGCCAATGCCATTGGTAGCCTTGTCGATAATTATACGGTGCATGCTCATCCACATGCTTATACGGTAGCGGTTGATGTACTACCTGATGGTGCCTGTGCAGATTGTAGTGGTCTTGAATTAGTAGCTGGTAATCAGGTTTATTCTGTAAATATCATCACAGGAATCATGACCGTTGAGCGTACCGCTCCCAGTGCATTAGACGATGGGATGACTTCTATCGTAGATTACGATCTTGATGGTGACCTCGACGCCGTTGTTACCTCTATCAATAGTACTAATTCTTATCTCTATATCTGGGACTTGCAAACCAATACCCAGATTGGAAATACGCATACCATCACAACCACGAGTTGGGATTATCGTTCTGCGAGCAATGCGACTGTTGCCGACTTCGATGGCGACGGCCTGCCGGAGATCGGGGTTTGTGGTAACTATATCTTCCAAGTGGTCGATGACCATACCGTCGATATCGGTGGAGTAGGCGGGGTGCTTTGGAGCATCAGCACGACTGACCGTTCGGGGATGACTGGTGCAACTGCTTTTGACTTTAATGCCGATGGAGTTGTAGAAGTTGTCTACCGCGACGAGTCCAATGTACGGATCATCTCAGGACCTACCGGAGCAGATTTAGGAACTTTTGCTTGTGGTTCGACAACAGCTTCGGAATACCCAATCGTTATCGACGTGGATAATGATAATGAGGCAGAAATCGTTTGTTCTTGTGCCTCGACTTCTTACGGCCGCAATGGAAACCTTACGGCCTTCCGTTCTGATAACTTCCCTTGGGTACCAACACGTCAACTTTGGAATCAGTATCCTTATTTCATCACCAATGTCAATGATGATCTGACGATTCCGGTTCAGCAGCAATCTCATCACCTGGTTGGCAGCCCGGCCCTCGGTGCCTCTGGCCGCCTCAATAGTTTCCTCAAGCAAGTGGGGCCATTTTGATAATGATGGCAACCCTTTCTATCCTGCAGCAGATATAGAGATAGAGATCATGACTGCTCTGGCGGGGTGATTGCCAGGATTTGGATCAGGTAGATGTAACCATTAAATTCAAAAACGTAGAAATGGTACAATCCAAGTGGTAATGAGTTCACTGTTTATCTCGGCGATCCGGAGAGCAGTGGCGCCTTGATTCTGGGAATTTACTCATTAACTTCAAGCATAGCGGTTAATGATTCATTAAACCAGACGGTTACTATTCCGATCCCATTCGGTTATCTGCCATTTAATCTCTATGTCATAGGCAATGATAATGGAACCCTTCACCTCCATTTGACCTAGCAGCAGATTTTCCTAATACAGATTTAATTGAGTGT
Organism: Syngnathus floridae; assembly: GCF_059516105.1. Lineage (NCBI taxonomy): Eukaryota > Metazoa > Chordata > Actinopteri > Syngnathiformes > Syngnathidae > Syngnathus > Syngnathus floridae. The sequence goes on along the minus strand of NW_028284193.1, from coordinate 29,341 downwards.
GAATACACCAATAATATAGACAGCATTCCGCTCGATAGCTGTAGCATTTCTAATGACAGCATAATTCCACAATTTACCAATCTGCCAGCAGACCTTACTGTTGATTGTGGAACTGTGGTAAATGTTGCCGATCCTACCATTTCGGATAACTGTGATTTGACGCTGAACATAAGCTTCAGTATTGACACCATTTTCTTTACGTGTAGTCAAAGAGTAACGCGCAGATGGACAGCTACAGACAATTGTGGCAACACCAATTCATTTACTCATGTCATTACTTTAAATGATGTATCCGCTCCTGTTTTTGAAGGAGCTCCTTCAGATATTACGGTGTCTTGTGATAATATCCCCGAACCACCAGAGATCGGCGTTTCGCCTGACTCGATAACAAATCTGGCGCTCAATCAGACCGTTACGCAATCCAGCACTTCTACCGGCGGAGTCGCTGGAAATGCCATTGATGATGATACCAATGGAACCTTTAGTGATGGATCAACGACATTAACGGATGAGGAGAATCAACCTTGTGGCAAGTTGATTTGGGAGCTTTAAACTATATCACTACAATTGAAAATATTCAATCGTACGGATTGCTGCAGGATAACCTGTCTAATTTCTTTGTCTTTGTTTCAGATGATCCTTTCACATCGGATGATCCAGACGTATTATTATATGATCCTAATGTTACAGCGCAATACATTCTGGATACTGTAGGAACATCAATGAATTTGAGCATCTATACTTCAGGGCGCTATGTGCGTATTCAACTGAAGGATAATGCCTCTCTGAGTTTGGCAGAGGTCAGAGTACTGGGAGGAAATGGCGGCATCACCGCAGGCGACGATTGTGATCAGAATGTCAACATTTCTTACAACGAATTCCAGAATGGCTCGGGTTGTAGTTACGATATACTAAGGACCTGGATCGCTACAGATGATTGTGGCAACAGCAATAGTGTCAGTCAGATTATTACTGTCCGGGATGATATAGCACCGGTGTTTAACGCCCCTTCAGATATTACAGTAAGCTGTACGAATGCTGATCCGATTCCACCATCTGTTACGGACAGTTGTGATAATAATGTGCGGATCAATCTGAACAATACAACTCAGACCAATATTGACCTTTGTTCTTATCTTTTGGTACATGAGTGGGAAGCCTCAGATGATTGTGGTAATACTTCTACTTTTACCCAAAATGTAACGGTGGTAGATGATCAAGATCCAGTAGTCATCAGAGCATACTATGTCAATGGCCCAGGGGATACTACTTTTGTGTCTATTAATGATACCATCATTTCTTGTGGAGGTACTGCTCCTAAGGTGCCGGATGTAGATGTCTCTGATGCTTGTTCCAATTCTATTCTTTTTGGATTCAATGAAGTAGTTACAGGGAGTTCCTATTGTGATTCTACGATCGTTAGAACCTGGGAGCTATTAGATGAGTGTGGTAATGATACCACGATCACCCAGACGATCAGCTTCCGGGATACGGTACCACCAATGCTAATTGGTATCCCTGATGATATTGCTATTGAATGTACGGATTGTATCCAGTCCTTTCTGAATGGAGATTTTGAAGAACCGCTTCATCCTAATGGAGCTAATATTGGTCAGCTAGCTGGTGGAGGTGTGAATAATTGGGTGTATTGGCTTGAGGACGATATCCCCGGTTGGCAGACTACAGCCTCTGATAATACTGTTGAATTACACGCCAGCGGAACGAATGGATTAGCCTCTGCTTCTGGTAATCAGCATGCTGAACTAAACGCTGACTTTGATTCTGATTTTTATCAGGAGTTCTGTACCGTTCCGACCACGACTGTTCAGATCAGTTTTGCACATGCCAAGAGAAATAGGACCAGCAATACTTCTGATGATATCATGGGCGTATTCATTGGTCCGGATTTGGCAAATCTGACTCAGGTACTAACGGCTAATGCGACGACTTTGGGTGTATGGACTTATTATACAGTCGACTACGTTATTCCTGTTGGACAAACATCGACGATATTCTTGTTCCGCGCGATTCAAGGTGCACCTGGTAATCCATTGCAGGGTAATTTAATTGATGATATTACTGTACTGACCCTCTTCGACATACCTTATGTTCCTACAGCAACGGATGATTGTGATACCTTCGTAGAGGTTGAATTAGAAGAAACCAGAGAAGATGGAGCTTGCGGCGAAAACTTCCGCCTGATCCGCTCCTGGACAGCAACGGATGATTGTGGAAATCAAACGGTCGAAACACAAGTAATGACTGTGGGTGATCTTGATCCGCCAGTGATTACTGGTGTACCACCAGATACAATGATTGTCAGCTGTGATGATATCCCGAACACTAATGATAGTGTAGTCATCACTGATAATTGTACAACCGCAGTGACCATTTCATATAATGAAGTGGGAGGAAGTGGTTGTCAATACTACATCACCCGTACCTGGATAGCAGAAGATGAATGTAGTAATGTTACTGATACCAGCCAGGTATTGGTAGTGCGAGATACTACACCACCTGAACTGATTGGTGTGCCTGCTGATATTACAGTAAATTGTGCCTCTATTCCAGCCGTTCCAACTGTAACCGTAACAGATGCCTGCTCATCGGTTGGCCCAGTTGATTTTGATGAAGAAATCAACTATGGCAGTTGTCTTAACGATTATACTTTATTGAGAATTTGGTCTTCAACGGATGGTTGTGGCAATACAGCCATAGACTCTCAAACTATTGTGGTCAACAATATCAGCTCACCGCCGAGTTTAACTGGTATACCGGCAGATACCATCATGCCTTGTGGGGCCCTAATTCCGACACCACCTATCGTAACTTCTATCGATGCCTGCGGCAACAACGTTACGGTCTTCATGTCTCAGACCCAAACAGGTTCTAGCTGCTCTTACGTCGTTACCCGCACCTGGACGGCCACCGACGCCTGCGGTATTGTTACAACCGCCTCTCAGACGATTGCACTCTCTGATGATGTTACAGCACCAGCCTTTAGTATTCCTAATGATACTACTGTCGCCTGCTCTGATCTGATGGATGCGGTGACACCAACTGTTACAGATAATTGTACCTCTAACCCAACCATCACATTAGAAGAGTTCAGAAACTTCGAAACCTGCCCGCAAGTGCTTACTCGTACCTGGACCGCTACGGATGATTGCGGTAATGAAAGTGTACAAGTACAAACCATCTACCTGATGTGTGAGTGCTGTGAAAATGGTGTTGATGATGATGGAGACGGATTGGTAGATGGTAATGACCCTGAGTGTCCTTGTGTTAGCGGTAGCGTTTCATTATCCTGTGATACCTTATCCAACTATTACATTCCACCGGTATGGCAAACCAACGGAGGGGCTTATAATAATCCTTCCTCGTTAGTGATCTCTACTTCCAGTGCTTCGGCCAATGTGAATGTACGTACACCAGATGGTACCACCTTTAACCAAAACTATACAGTGGTTAATGGTACAGCAACAGTAATCAATTTGAATATTGATTTGCTTCAAACGCCTAATGAGAATACAGCAGAGTTGGATCGCGGTTTTATTGTCGAATCCGACAATCCGGTACAGGTGCTCTATCGTCTGGATGCTCAGAATAATAAATTGCTGGTAACGGTCAAAGGAGAACAGGCCTTAGGGCGTGCCTTCCGTGCAGCCAGCCAAACCAAAACATGTGGTAATGCCAATACAGGAGTAAGAGAAAATCACTTCATCTCTGTAATGGCAGTGGAAGACAGTACTCAGGTGCGCTTTGAGTTTACAGCACAGATGGCCGGCGGGCTGACTAGCCCACATATCATCACCCTGAATGCTGGAGAAACCTACTTGATTAGAGATGATGATACCAATGAGACAATTACAGGATCATTGATATTTGCAGATAAGCCAGTGGCAGTATTAAGTGGTTCGCAGCACACAAGAGTCTGTAATTCTTCGGGTCTTGATGGTGGTGTTGATCAGCTAGTGCCAACCTGTTTGATGGGCTCCAATTATGTGGTGAATCGTGGTGATGGACCGGATTACCAGAACTACGCTATCATCGTAGCTATTGAAAATAATACGCCGATTTATATTGATGGAAATACTACACCGGATACCATTCTTAATGCAGGCGAATACTACGAATATGATATTCCTGGTGCTTACGGTGATCCTCACTATATCAGCTCAAACAAATCGATCTATGTGTATCATGTCTCTGGTATTGCTTCTGGCAAAGCCGAGGTAGGTATGGCACTGGCGGCACCGGTCGCCAATTGTTCGGGGGATCGCTATGTCGAATTCTTTAAGTTTGCTGGAGGAGACGACCATGCGGCCTATGTGATTATTCCAAACACTGGTTTGGCTTCTTTAACTTTGAATGGGAATCCTTATACCGATTATACTACGGCGACTCCCGTTCCTGGCTTACCGACGCATTCTACTGTAATTTTCTATGATGCCGATTTAGCGAACCAGAACATCATCGAGTCGGATGAATATATGCATGCGGCTTTATTGGTAGGTAATTCTCCTTCTGGTACCTTTGGTTATCTGACCAGCTTCCAGGATCAGATTTTGGTTGTTGATCCAGATGATAATCTGCCTACGACTTCTTACTTCCTGGATACTCTCTGTCAGGGCGATGCTACCTCCCAATGTCTGGACGCCTTTAGCTGTGCAGGGGCGCATTATATCACTTCCATTACAGAGAGTTCTGGTGCTGGTGCAACAACACAGACTTCTAGTCTTTGCTTCGACTACGTCGCTCCGAGCACTTTCAATGGCTTGGATGAAGTCATTGTAGTCTTAGAAAATGACAATGGAATTGAGCAGGCGATCTGTCTACAGTTCTTTGTATGTAGTGGTAATCCAACATTTACTAATGTACCTAATGACACCGTTGTAGGATGTGATAATCCAATCCCTCCTCGGGTTGATCCGGATATTTTATTTGATTGCGATCCTTATTATATTCTCGATTATCAGGAAGAAGTATTTGGGGTTACAGATGTATGTCTTGGATACTTTATTACCAGAACCTGGACCATTACAGATACCTGTGGCAATGGCTCAACAGCTCAGCAGCGTATTATTATTCAGGATGATATTGCACCGGTCATTACAATAGATGACGGGGGTACTTTATCAACGGCAGATACCTGCGCTTGCCTTGGCAATGCGGGCGAATTGTATAGAGAGTACTGGAGTGGTACCAGTGGAACTGATATTGATGACCTGATTGAAGACACAGACAATTTTACACTTGCACCGACAAGTACCTCTATTTTGAATACCTTCCAAGGGCCCAATGGTATCGGCGATAATTATGGAACCAGAGTAAGAGGTTATCTCTCACCAACGGAGACGGGGAATTACATTTTCAATATCACTGGTGATGATGATACCTATCTATACATTAATACTAGGGGCTGTGATTATGATGGCCGAACACTTGTTGCCCAGTATGACGGATGGACTTACGTTACTGAGCATACTAAATATACAACACAAACTACCGGAAATATTTATCTGGAAGCTGGGAGATATTATTATATAGAGTTATTGCAGAAAGAAGGTGTCGGCGGTGATCACTTCCAAGTGTACTGGCAGACACCAAGTATCAATACCTGGACCATCATACCCGGTACAGAGTTTTATGGACATAATGCAGGCTGTACTTATCGCAATGCAGACTGTGTGGGTACGGATGGTGAATTAACCATCGAGCGCTACGATATTACACAATCAAGTGGTGTCGAAGACCTGCTTGATGATCCTAATTATCCGGCTAATCCTTCATTTACCGGAACGATCAATGCATTCCAGGGACCTACTAATATTGATGATACCTATGGTACTCGCGTAAGAGGATTCATCGTACCGAATGAAACGGGTAACCACCTGTTCAATGTTACTGCAGATGACTATATCCATTTGTACTTGAGTAGCGATGAGACCTCGGAAAACATGACACGGATTGCATATGCAGATGAGTATACTGCTCCAACTAATCATACCGTCTATGCCTCCCAAACTTCTGTGAGTATTCCATTAGTTGCAGGCAATTACTATTACGTTGAAATGTATCATGTTGAAGGTGGTGGTGGAGATAATTTTCAGGTCTACTGGCAAACACCTAGTAATAGCAGCTGGACGATTGTACCCGGTGCGAACTTGGCAGGATTGGGCGACGATTGTTCTACTCCCGACAATAATGTGGAGTGCGGAGCTGCACCACCGGCTGCACCAACCTATACTATAACGGACAACTGCGATAATAATCCTATGGTTACCGTGACCAGTGGTATTTCTGGAAGTGGTTGTAATCTAACTTACGAATATTATTATGAAGCAGTAGATAACTGTGGTAATATTGCAAGAGACACAAGTCGACTTAATGTATCTGATGATGAGCCACCGGTATTTGACAATCCACCAGCAGATGTTACAATACTTTGTTCGGATGTTAATGTCATCCCTACCGTTTTTGCCACTGATGTTTGTGACGGACAGGTTGCAGCAACCCATAGCGATGTGAGCAGCAATGATGGTTGTAATGATATCGTAACTCGTACCTGGACAGCTACCGATGCCTGTGGCAATACCGTAAGCGAAAGTCAGACCCTGACTGTAGAAGATACGACACCACCGAGTTTTACCGCTCCGGATGATATAACAGTAGACTGCAACAATATCCCAACTGCTGTTGATCCAAGCGTTACCGATGCTTGTAGTACAGCAAGTATCAGCATGAGCGAATCAACAAGTGGAAGTGGATGTACCTATACGATTACTCGTACTTGGACTGCTACCGATGCTTGTAATAATTCAAGCTCAGATTCACAGACAATCACCGTGACTGACAATAGCGATCCTTATATCGTCAGTGCTTTTACTATTGATACCCTGAATACCGGTGTAGTTAACTATCATGAAATGACCAACAACGATTGGGTCATGAAGGGGGCAGCTACTGGCGTGACCCATACCTGGCAATCAATTACCTTCCCTCAAGCGTTTAACTCTATACCAATCGTAATTGCTCAAGTCGTTACGACCAATGGTGCCGAAGCCTTGGCGACCAGATTGAGAAATGTATCTGCAACTGGATTTGATGTAAGAGTGCAAGAGGAAGAAAATAATGATGATATGCACGTAGGAGAAATTGTACACTGGGTAGCCTTTGAGCAAGGCTCGCAAACCACCAATTTCTCTTATGAAAGTGCCATCTCTCCAACAGTCACTCAAGGTTGGCGGACAGTTACATTCGGCCAGACTTTTAATAATCCAGTATTCTTAGGACAAATACAAACCTATAATGACAGTGATCCAGCAGTAGTTCGTTATCGTAATATGACCAGTACTGGTAATCAAATTCGTATCCGCGAAGAACGTTCCTCGGATAATGAATTGAATCATTCAAATGAAGAAGTTGGCTATCTCGTTTTTAGTGGAGCTGGTGATCTTTTGAATGATGATGGCGATGCAATTGGCGAGAAAGGATCTTTGAATTTTAGCCAAAGCAATGCTACAACTTGGCAGACCGTAAATCTTTCCAGATCATATACCAATCCTGTAGTTGTTACTGGTCCTATCGGTTGGAACACAGGTGGCTTTATGACAACGAGAGTTCGGAATGTAAGTGCTAATAGTTTCGAGGTTCAGATTGATGAGTGGGATTATCTGAATGGAAGAGTAAATACGGCCATGGATCTTCACTATCTGGTGATTGATGATCCGCAAGGGAATCAGACTTATGACACCACTTATGTGAGTATCAATGATACGACGTATCAATGTGTAGATATTATTCCTGATGCACCTATCGTAACGGTAGAGGATGATTGTTCTACAGCAACTTTATTAGGTTTTGTTGAGCAAAGAATACTTACAGGTTGTGACTCATTGATTACACGTAGCTGGGAGATTGAAGATGCCTGTGGGAATAATACAACGATTACGCAAAATATCACTAAGTCTTGCGGTAATAATATAACAACAAATTTAGATGAAGATATTTGTGATGGTGAAAGTTATACGGTAGGCAGCAGTACCTACACAACAAATGGGACTTTCCATGATACTCTAACAGCAGCCAATGGCTGTGATAGTATTATTGTGCTTGATTTGACCGTGCTACCAACATCAACTACCAATTTGACCGAAAGTATTTGTGATGGCGATAGTTATACTGTAGGTAGCAATAACTATACAACAAGTGGTACATATAGTGAGACCTTAGTGGCCGCGAATGGTTGTGATAGCACCGTAAATCTAAACCTAACCGTACTCACTGCTCCTACAACTAATTTGACGGAAAGCATCTGTGATGGTGATAGCTACACAGTAGGCACAAGCACATACACCACAAGTGGTACATACAGTGAAACTCTAGTAGCAGTTAACGGCTGTGATAGCGTAGTGAATCTGACCTTGACGGTACTACCAACCTTTACTACGAACCTAACGGAAAACATCTGTGATGGTGATAGCTACACAGTAGGCACAAGTACATACACCACAAGTGGTACATACAGTGAAACCCTAGTAGCAGCCAACGGCTGTGATAGCGTAGTGAATCTGACTTTAACAGTACTACCAACCTTTACTACGAACCTAACGGAAAGCATCTGTGATGGTGATAGCTACACAGTAGGTACAAGTACATACACCACAAGTGGTACATACAGCGAAACCCTAGTAGCAGCTAACGGCTGTGATAGCGTAGTGAATCTGACCTTGACGGTACTACCAACCTTCACTACGAACCTAACAGAAAGCATCTGTGATGGTGATAGCTATACAGTAGGCACAAGTACATACACAACAAGTGGTACATACAGTGAAACCCTAGTAGCGGCCAACGGCTGTGATAGCGTAGTGAATCTGACTTTGACGGTACTACCAACGTTCAGCACAGATTTGACAGAAAGCATCTGTGATGGTGATAGCTACACAGTAGGCACAAGCACATACACCACAAGTGGTACATACAGTGAAACCCTAGTAGCAGCCAACGGCTGTGATAGCGTAGTGAATCTGACTTTGACGGTACTACCAACCTTTACTACGAACCTAACGGAAAGCATCTGTGATGGTGATAGCTACACAGTAGGCACAAGTACATACACCACAAGTGGTACATACAGCGAAACTCTAGTAGCGGCCAACGGCTGTGATAGCGTAGTGAATCTAACTTTAACAGTACTACCAACCTTCACTACAGATTTGACAGAGAGCATCTGTGATGGTGATAGCTACACAGTGGGTACAAGCACATACACCACAAGTGGTACATACAGCGAAACCCTAGTAGCAGTTAACGGCTGTGATAGCGTAGTGAATCTGACTTTGACGGTACTACCAACGTTCAGCACAGATTTGACGGAAAGCATCTGTGATGGTGATAGCTACACAGTAGGCACAAGTACATACACCACAAGTGGTACATACAGTGAAACCCTAGTAGCAGCCAACGGCTGTGATAGCGTAGTGAATCTGACATTAACAGTACTACCAACCTTCACTACGAACCTAACGGAAAACATCTGTGATGGTGATAGCTACACAGTAGGCACAAGCACATACACAACAAGTGGTACATACAGTGAAACTCTAGTAGCCGCCAACGGCTGTGATAGCGTAGTGAATCTAACTTTAACAGTACTACCAACCTTCACTACAGATTTGACAGAAAGCATCTGTGATGGTGATAGCTACACAGTAGGCACAAGTACATACACAACAAGTGGTACATACAGCGAGACCTTAGTAGCGGCCAACGGCTGTGATAGTACAGTGAATTTGACCTTGACGGTACTACCAATCTTTACTACGAACCTAACAGAAAACATCTGTGATGGTGATAGCTACACAGTAGGCACAAGTACATACACCACAAGTGGTACATACAGCGAAACCCTAGTAGCAGTTAACGGCTGTGATAGCGTAGTGAATCTGACTTTGACGGTACTACCAACCTTCAGCACAGATTTGACAGAGAGCATCTGTGATGGTGATAGCTACACAGTAGGCACAAGCACATACACCACAAGTGGTACATACAGCGAAACTCTAGTAGCCGCCAACGGCTGTGATAGCGTAGTGAATCTGACTTTGACGGTACTACCAACGTTCAGCACAGATTTGACAGAAAACATCTGTGATGGTGATAGCTACACAGTGGGTACAAGCACATACACCACAAGTGGTACATACAGCGAAACCCTAGTAGCAGTTAACGGCTGTGATAGCGTAGTGAATCTGACTTTGACGGTACTACCAACGTTCAGCACAGATTTGACGGAAAGCATCTGTGATGGTGATAGCTACACAGTAGGCACAAGCACATACACAACAAGTGGTACATACAGTGAAACCCTAGTAGCAGCCAACGGCTGTGATAGCACAGTGAATTTGACTTTGACGGTACTACCAACCTTTACTACGAACCTAACGGAAAGCATCTGTGATGGTGATAGCTACACAGTAGGCACAAGCACATACACCACAAGTGGTACATACAGCGAAACTCTAGTAGCAGCCAACGGCTGTGATAGCACAGTGAATCTGACATTGACGGTACTACCAACCTTTACTACGAACCTAACGGAAAGCATCTGTGATGGTGATAGCTACACAGTAGGCACAAGTACATACACCACAAGTGGTACATACAGCGAAACCCTAGTAGCCGCCAACGGCTGTGATAGCGTAGTGAATCTGATTTTGACGGTACTACCAACCTTCAGCACAGATTTGACAGAGAGCATCTGTGATGGTGATAGCTACACAGTAGGCACAAGCACATACACCACAAGTGGTACATACAGCGAAACTCTAGTAGCCGCTAACGGCTGTGATAGCGTAGTGAATCTAACTTTAACAGTACTACCAACCTTCAGCACAGATTTGACAGAGAGCATCTGTGATGGTGATAGCTACACAGTAGGCACAAGCACATACACCACAAGTGGTACATACAGCGAAACTCTAGTAGCAGCTAACGGCTGTGATAGTACAGTGAATTTGACCTTGACGGTACTACCAACCTTCACTACGAACCTAACGGAAAACATCTGTGATGGTGATAGCTACACAGTAGGCACAAGTACATACACCACAAGTGGTACATACAGCGAAACTCTAGTAGCCGCCAACGGCTGTGATAGCGTAGTGAATCTAACTTTGACGGTACTACCAACCTTTACTACGAACCTAACGGAAAGCATCTGTGATGGTGATAGCTACACAGTAGGCACAAGCACATACACCACAAGTGGTACATACAGTGAAACCCTAGTAGCGGCCAACGGCTGTGATAGTACAGTGAATTTGACCTTGACGGTACTACCAACCTTCACTACGAACCTAACGGAAAACATCTGTGATGGTGATAGCTACACAGTAGGCACAAGCACATACACCACAAGTGGTACATACAGCGAAACTCTAGTAGCGGCCAACGGCTGTGATAGCGTAGTGAATCTGACATTGACGGTACTACCAACCTTCACTACGAACCTAACGGAAAACATCTGTGATGGTGATAGCTACACAGTAGGCACAAGCACATACACCACAAGTGGTACATACAGTGAAACCCTAGTAGCAGCCAACGGCTGTGATAGCGTAGTGAATCTGACTTTAACAGTACTACCAACCTTTACTACGAACCTAACGGAAAGCATCTGTGATGGTGATAGCTACACAGTAGGCACAAGTACATACACAACAAGTGGTACATACAGCGAGACCTTAGTAGCGGCCAACGGCTGTGATAGCGTAGTGAATCTGACCTTGACAGTACTACCAACCTTTACTACGAACCTAACGGAAAACATCTGTGATGGTGATAGCTACACAGTAGGCACAAGTACATACACCACAAGTGGTACATACAGCGAAACCCTAGTAGCGGCCAACGGCTGTGATAGCGTAGTGAATCTAAATCTAACTTTAACAGTACTACCAACGTTCAGCACAGATTTGACGGAAAACATCTGTGATGGTGATAGCTACACAGTGGGTACAAGCACATACACCACAAGTGGTACATACAGCGAAACCCTAGTAGCGGCCAACGGCTGTGATAGCGTAGTGAATCTGACATTGACGGTACTACCAACCTTTACTACGAACCTAACGGAAAGCATCTGTGATGGTGATAGCTACACAGTAGGCACAAGTACATACACAACAAGTGGTACATACAGTGAAACCCTAGTAGCCGCCAACGGCTGTGATAGCGTAGTGAATCTGACATTAACAGTACTACCAACGTTCAGCACAGATTTGACGGAAAGCATCTGTGATGGTGATAGCTACACAGTAGGCACAAGCACATACACAACAAGTGGTACATACAGCGAAACTCTAGTAGCGAGCCAACGGCTGTGATAGTGTAGTGAATCTGACTTTAACCGTACTACCAACCTTCACTACAGATTTGACAGAAAGCATCTGTGATGGTGATAGCTACACAGTAGGCACAAGCACATACACCACAAGCGGTACATACAGTGAAACCCTAGTAGCCGCCAACGGCTGTGATAGCGTAGTGAATTTGACTTTGACGGTACTACCAACCTTTACTACGAACCTAACGGAAAGCATCTGTGATGGTGATAGCTACACAGTAGGTACAAGCACATACACCACAAGTGGTACATACAGCGAAACTCTAGTAGCGGCCAACGGCTGTGATAGCGTAGTGAATCTAACTTTGACGGTACTACCAACCTTCAGCACAGATTTGACAGAAAGCATCTGTGATGGTGATAGCTACACAGTAGGCACAATTACATACACCACAAGTGGTACATACAGTGAAACCCTAGTAGCAGTTAACGGCTGTGATAGCGTAGTGAATCTGACTTTAACAGTACTACCAACGTTCAGCACAGATTTGACGGAAAGCATCTGTGATGGTGATAGCTACACAGTAGGCACAAGCACATACACAACAAGTGGTACATACAGCGAAACTCTAGTAGCGGCAACGGCTGTGATAGCGTAGTGAATCTGACTTTGACGGTACTACCAACGTTCAGCACAGATTTGACGGAAAGCATCTGTGATGGTGATAGCTACACAGTAGGCACAAGCACATACACAACAAGTGGTACATACAGCGAAACTCTAGTAGCGGCCAACGGCTGTGATAGCGTAGTGAATCTGACTTTGACGGTACTACCAACGTTCAGCACAGATTTGACGGAAAGCATCTGTGATGGTGATAGCTACACAGTAGGCACAAGTACATACACCACAAGTGGTACATACAGCGAAACCCTAGTAGCCGCCAACGGCTGTGATAGCGTAGTGAATCTGATTTTGACGGTACTACCAACCTTTACTACGAACCTAACGGAAAACATCTGTGATGGTGATAGCTACACAGTAGGCACAAGTACATACACCACAAGTGGTACATACAGCGAAACCCTAGTAGCGGCTAACGGCTGTGATAGCGTAGTGAATCTGACTTTAACAGTACTACCAATCTTCACTACAGATTTGACAGAAAGCATCTGTGATGGTGATAGCTACACAGTAGGCACAATTACATACACCACAAGTGGTACATACAGTGAAACCCTAGTAGCCGCCAACGGCTGTGATAGCGTAGTGAATCTAACTTTAACAGTACTACCAACCTTCAGCACAGATTTGACAGAGAGCATCTGTGATGGTGATAGCTACACAGTAGGTACAAGCACATACACCACAAGTGGTACTTATAGCGAAACTCTAGTAGCGGCCAACGGCTGTGATAGTGTAGTGAATCTGACTTTAACCGTACTACCAACCTTCACTACAGATTTGACAGAAAGCATCTGTGATGGTGATAGCTACACAGTAGGCACAAGCACATACACCACAAGCGGTACATACAGTGAAACCCTAGTAGCCGCCAACGGCTGTGATAGCGTAGTGAATCTAACTTTAACAGTACTACCAACGTTCAGCACAGATTTGACGGAAAGCATCTGTGATGGTGATAGCTACACAGTAGGCACAAGCACATACACCACAAGTGGTACATACAGCGAAACCCTAGTAGCAGCTAACGGCTGTGATAGCGTAGTGAATCTGACATTAACAGTACTACCAACGTTCAGCACAGATTTGACGGAAAGCATCTGTGATGGTGATAGCTACACAGTAGGCACAAGCACATACACCACAAGTGGTACATACAGCGAAACTCTAGTAGCGGCCAACGGCTGTGATAGTGTAGTGAATCTGACTTTAACCGTACTACCAACCTTCACTACAGATTTGACAGAAAGCATCTGTGATGGTGATAGCTATACAGTAGGCACAAGCACATACACCACAAGTGGTACATACAGCGAAACCCTAGTAGCAGCCAACGGCTGTGATAGCGTAGTGAATTTGACTTTGACGGTACTACCAACCTTTACTACGAACCTAACGGAAAACATCTGTGATGGTGATAGCTACACAGTAGGCACAAGCACATACACCACAAGCGGTACATACAGCGAAACCCTAGTAGCGGCCAACGGCTGTGATAGCACAGTGAATTTGACCTTGACGGTACTACCAACCTTCACTACAGATTTGACGGAAAGCATCTGTGATGGTGATAGCTATACAGTAGGCACAAGCACATACACCACAAGTGGTACATACAGCGAGACCCTAGTAGCAGCCAACGGCTGTGATAGCGTAGTGAATCTGACATTGACGGTACTACCAACCTTCAGCACAGATTTGACAGAGAGCATCTGTGATGGTGATAGCTACACAGTAGGCACAAGTACATACACAACAAGTGGTACATACAGCGAAACCCTAGTAGCAGTTAACGGCTGTGATAGCGTAGTGAATCTGACATTGACGGTACTACCAACCTTTACTACGAACCTAACGGAAAGCATCTGTGATGGTGATAGCTACACAGTGGGTACAAGCACATACACCACAAGTGGTACATATAGCGAAACCCTAGTAGCAGTTAACGGCTGTGATAGCGTAGTGAATCTGACTTTGACGGTACTACCAACCTTCAGCACAGATTTGACAGAAAGCATCTGTGATGGTGATAGCTATACAGTAGGCACAAGCACATACACCACAAGTGGTACATACAGCGAAACCCTAGTAGCAGCCAACGGCTGTGATAGCGTAGTGAATTTGACTTTGACGGTACTACCAACCTTTACTACGAACCTAACGGAAAACATCTGTGATGGTGATAGCTACACAGTAGGCACAAGCACATACACCACAAGCGGTACATACAGCGAAACCCTAGTAGCGGCCAACGGCTGTGATAGCACAGTGAATTTGACCTTGACGGTACTACCAACCTTCACTACAGATTTGACGGAAAGCATCTGTGATGGTGATAGCTATACAGTAGGCACAAGCACATACACCACAAGTGGTACATACAGCGAAACCCTAGTAGCAGCCAACGGCTGTGATAGCGTAGTGAATCTGACATTGACGGTACTACCAACCTTCAGCACAGATTTGACAGAGAGCATCTGTGATGGTGATAGCTACACAGTAGGCACAAGTACATACACAACAAGTGGTACATACAGCGAAACCCTAGTAGCAGTTAACGGCTGTGATAGCGTAGTGAATCTGACATTGACGGTACTACCAACCTTTACTACGAACCTAACGGAAAGCATCTGTGATGGTGATAGCTACACAGTGGGTACAAGCACATACACCACAAGTGGTACATATAGCGAAACCCTAGTAGCAGTTAACGGCTGTGATAGCGTAGTGAATCTGACTTTGACGGTACTACCAACCTTCAGCACAGATTTGACAGAAAGCATCTGTGATGGTGATAGCTATACAGTAGGCACAAGCACATACACCACAAGTGGTACATACAGCGAAACCCTAGTAGCAGCCAACGGCTGTGATAGCACAGTGAATTTGACTTTAACAGTACTACCAACCTTTACTACGAACCTAACGGAAAACATCTGTGATGGTGATAGCTACACAGTAGGCACAAGCACATACACCACAAGCGGTACATACAGCGAAACCCTAGTAGCGGCCAACGGCTGTGATAGCCTAGTGAATCTGACTTTGACGGTACTACCAACCTTTACTACGAACCTAACGGAAAGCATCTGTGATGGTGATAGCTACACAGTAGGTACAAGCACATACACCACAAGTGGTACATACAGCGAAACTCTAGTAGCGGCCAACGGCTGTGATAGCACAGTGAATCTGACCTTGACGATACTACCAACCTTTACTACGAACCTAACGGAAAACATCTGTGATGGTGATAGCTACACAGTAGGCACAAGTACATACACCACAAGTGGTACATACAGCGAAACCCTAGTAGCCGCCAACGGCTGTGATAGCACAGTGAATCTGACCTTGACGGTACTACCAACCTTCACTACGAACCTAACGGAAAGCATCTGTGATGGTGATAGCTACACAGTAGGCACAAGCACATACACCACAAGTGGTACATACAGCGAAACCCTAGTAGCCGCCAACGGCTGTGATAGCGTAGTGAATCTGACCTTGACGGTACTACCAACCTTCACTACGAACCTAACGGAAAACATCTGTGATGGTGATAGCTACACAGTAGGCACAAGTACATACACAACAAGTGGTACATACAGTGAAACCCTAGTAGCGGCCAACGGCTGTGATAGTACAGTGAATTTGACATTGACGGTACTACCAACCTTTACTACGAACCTAACAGAAAGCATCTGTGATGGTGATAGCTACACAGTAGGCACAAGTACATACACCACAAGTGGTACATACAGTGAAACCCTAGTAGCGGCTAACGGCTGTGATAGCGTAGTGAATCTGACCTTGACGGTACTACCAACCTTTACTACGAACCTAACGGAAAACATCTGTGATGGTGATAGCTACACAGTAGGCACAAGTACATACACAACAAGTGGTACATACAGCGAAACCCTAGTAGCGGCCAACGGCTGTGATAGTACAGTGAATCTGACATTGACGGTACTACCAACCTTTACTACGAACCTAACGGAAAGCATCTGTGATGGTGATAGCTACACAGTAGGCACAAGTACATACACAACAAGTGGTACATACAGCGAAACCCTAGTAGCCGCCAACGGCTGTGATAGCGTAGTGAATCTGACATTGACGGTACTACCAACCTTCAGCACAGATTTGACAGAGAGCATCTGTGATGGTGATAGCTACACAGTAGGCACAAGTACATACACCACAAGTGGTACATACAGTGAAACCCTAGTAGCGGCTAACGGCTGTGATAGCACAGTGAATCTGACATTGACGGTACTACCAACCTTTACTACGAACCTAACGGAAAACATCTGTGATGGTGATAGCTACACAGTAGGCACAAGTACATACACCACAAGTGGTACATACAGTGAAACCCTAGTAGCAGTTAACGGCTGTGATAGCGTAGTGAATCTGACTTTGACGGTACTACCAACCTTTACTACGAACCTAACGGAAAGCATCTGTGATGGTGATAGCTACACAGTAGGCACAAGCACATACACCACAAGTGGTACATACAGTGAAACTCTAGTAGCGGCCAACGGCTGTGATAGCGTAGTGAATCTGACTTTGACGGTACTACCAACCTTTACTACGAACCTAACGGAAAGCATCTGTGATGGTGATAGCTACACAGTAGGCACAAGCACATACACCACAAGCGGTACATACAGCGAAACTCTAGTAGCGGCCAACGGCTGTGATAGCCTAGTGAATCTGACTTTGACGGTACTACCAACCTTTACTACGAACCTAACGGAAAGCATCTGTGATGGTGATAGCTACACAGTAGGTACAAGCACATACACCACAAGTGGTACATACAGCGAAACTCTAGTAGCGGCCAACGGCTGTGATAGCGTAGTGAATCTGACATTAACAGTACTACCAACGTTCAGCACAGATTTGACGGAAAGCATCTGTGATGGTGATAGCTACACAGTAGGCACAAGCACATACACCACAAGTGGTACATACAGCGAAACCCTAGTAGCGGCCAACGGCTGTGATAGTACAGTGAATTTGACATTGACGGTACTACCAACCTTTACTACGAACCTAACAGAAAGCATCTGTGATGGTGATAGCTACACAGTAGGCACAAGCACATACACCACAAGTGGTACATACAGTGAAACCCTAGTAGCAGCTAACGGCTGTGATAGCGTAGTGAATCTGACATTAACAGTACTACCAACGTTCAGCACAGATTTGACGGAAAGCATCTGTGATGGTGATAGCTACACAGTAGGCACAAGTACATACACCACAAGTGGTACATACAGCGAAACTCTAGTAGCGGCCAACGGCTGTGATAGTGTAGTGAATCTGACTTTAACCGTACTACCAACCTTCACTACAGATTTGACAGAAAGCATCTGTGATGGTGATAGCTACACAGTAGGCACAAGCACATACACCACAAGTGGTACATACAGTGAAACCCTAGTAGCCGCCAACGGCTGTGATAGCGTAGTGAATTTGACTTTGACGGTACTACCAACCTTTACTACGAACCTAACGGAAAGCATCTGTGATGGTGATAGCTACACAGTAGGTACAAGCACATACACCACAAGTGGTACATACAGCGAAACTCTAGTAGCGGCCAACGGCTGTGATAGTGTAGTGAATCTGACTTTAACCGTACTACCAACCTTCACTACGAACCTAACGGAAAGCATCTGTGATGGTGATAGCTACACAGTAGGCACAAGTACATACACCACAAGCGGTACATACAGTGAAACTCTAGTAGCGGCCAACGGCTGTGATAGCCTAGTGAATCTGACATTAACAGTACTACCAAGGTTCAGCACAGATTTGACGGAAAACATCTGTGATGGTGATAGCTACACAGTAGGCACAAGCACATACACAACAAGCGGTACATACAGCGAAACTCTAGTAGCAGCCAACGGCTGTGATAGCGTAGTGAATCTGACTTTGACGGTACTACCAACCTTCACTACGAACCTAACAGAAAACATCTGTGATGGTGATAGCTACACAGTAGGCACAAGCACATACACAACAAGCGGTAGATACAGCGAAACTCTAGTAGCGGCCAACGGCTGTGATAGCATAGTGAATCTGACTTTGACGGTACTACCAACGTTCAGCACAGATTTGACGGAAAACATCTGTGATGGTGATAGCTACACAGTAGGCACAAGTACATACACCACAAGTGGTACATACAGCGAAACCCTAGTAGCGGCTAACGGCTGTGATAGCGTAGTGAATCTGACTTTAACAGTACTACCAATCTTCACTACAGATTTGACAGAAAGCATCTGTGATGGTGATAGCTACACAGTAGGCACAAGCACATACACAACAAGTGGTACATACAGCGAAACCCTAGTAGCGGCCAACGGCTGTGATAGCGTAGTGAATCTGACTTTGACGGTACTACCAACCTTCACTACGAACCTAACGGAAAGCATCTGTGATGGTGATAGCTACACAGTAGGCACAAGTACATACACAACAAGCGGTACATACAGTGAAACTCTAGTAGCGGCCAACGGCTGTGATAGCACAGTGAATTTGACTTTAATAGTACTACCAACCTTCACTACGAACCTAACGGAAAGCATCTGTGATGGTGATAGCTACACAGTAGGCACAAGTACATACACCACAAGCGGTACATACAGTGAAACTCTAGTAGCGGCCAACGGCTGTGATAGTACAGTGAATTTGACCTTGACGGTACTACCAACCTTCACTACGAACCTAACGGAAAACATCTGTGATGGTGATAGCTACACAGTAGGCACAAGCACATACACCACAAGTGGTACATACAGCGAAACTCTAGTAGCGGCCAACGGCTGTGATAGCGTAGTGAATCTGACATTGACGGTACTACCAACCTTCAGCACAGATTTGACAGAGAGCATCTGTGATGGTGATAGCTACACAGTAGGCACAAGCACATACACCACAAGTGGTACATACAGCGAAACTCTAGTAGCGGCTAACGGCTGTGATAGCGTAGTGAATCTAACTTTAACAGTACTACCAACCTTCAGCACAGATTTGACAGAGAGCATCTGTGATGGTGATAGCTACACAGTAGGCACAAGCACATACACCACAAGTGGTACATACAGCGAAACTCTAGTAGCCGCTAACGGCTGTGATAGCGTAGTGAATCTAACTTTAACAGTACTACCAACCTTCAGCACAGATTTGACAGAGAGCATCTGTGATGGTGATAGCTATACAGTAGGCACAAGTACATACACCACAAGTGGTACATACAGCGAAACTCTAGTAGCCGCCAACGGCTGTGATAGCGTAGTGAATCTAACTTTGACGGTACTACCAACCTTTACTACGAACCTAACGGAAAGCATCTGTGATGGTGATAGCTACACAGTAGGTACAAGTACATACACCACAAGCGGTACATACAGCGAAACTCTAGTAGCAGCCAACGGCTGTGATAGCGTAGTGAATCTGACATTGACGGTACTACCAACCTTCAGCACAGATTTGACAGAGAGCATCTGTGATGGTGATAGCTACACAGTAGGCACAAGCACATACACCACAAGTGGTACATACAGCGAAACTCTAGTAGCGGCTAACGGCTGTGATAGCGTAGTGAATCTAACTTTAACAGTACTACCAACCTTCAGCACAGATTTGACAGAGAGCATCTGTGATGGTGATAGCTACACAGTAGGCACAAGCACATACACCACAAGTGGTACATACAGCGAAACTCTAGTAGCGGCTAACGGCTGTGATAGCGTAGTGAATCTAACTTTAACAGTACTACCAACCTTCAGCACAGATTTGACAGAGAGCATCTGTGATGGTGATAGCTATACAGTAGGCACAAGTACATACACCACAAGTGGTACATACAGCGAAACTCTAGTAGCCGCCAACGGCTGTGATAGCGTAGTGAATCTAACTTTGACGGTACTACCAACCTTTACTACGAACCTAACGGAAAGCATCTGTGATGGTGATAGCTACACAGTAGGTACAAGTACATACACCACAAGCGGTACATACAGCGAAACTCTAGTAGCAGCCAACGGCTGTGATAGCACAGTGAATTTGACCTTGACGGTACTACCAACCTTCACTACAGATTTGACGGAAAGCATCTGTGATGGTGATAGCTACACAGTAGGCACAAGCACATACACCACAAGTGGTACATACAGCGAAACCCTAGTAGCGGCCAACGGCTGTGATAGCACAGTGAATTTGACCTTGACGGTACTACCAACCTTCACTACAGATTTGACAGAAAGCATCTGTGATGGTGATAGCTACACAGTAGGCACAAGCACATACACCACAAGCGGTACATACAGCGAAACCCTAGTAGCGGCCAACGGCTGTGATAGCGTAGTGAATCTAACTTTAACAGTACTACCAACGTTCAGCACAGATTTGACGGAAAGCATCTGTGATGGTGATAGCTACACAGTAGGCACAAGCACATACACCACAAGTGGTACATACAGCGAAACCCTAGTAGCAGTTAACGGCTGTGATAGCGTAGTGAATCTGACTTTGACGGTACTACCAACCTTCAGCACAGATTTGACGGAAAGCATCTGTGATGGTGATAGCTACACAGTAGGCACAAGCACATACACAACAAGTGGTACATACAGCGAAACTCTAGTAGCAGCCAACGGCTGTGATAGCGTAGTGAATCTGACTTGACGGTACTACCAACGTTCAGCACAGATTTGACAGAAAACATCTGTGATGGTGATAGCTACACAGTGGGTACAAGCACATACACAACAAGTGGTACATACAGCGAAACCCTAGTAGCAGTTAACGGCTGTGATAGCGTAGTGAATCTGACTTTGACGGTACTACCAACGTTCAGCACAGATTTGACGGAAAGCATCTGTGATGGTGATAGCTACACAGTAGGCACAAGCACATACACAACAAGTGGTACATACAGTGAAACCCTAGTAGCAGCCAACGGCTGTGATAGCACAGTGAATTTGACTTTGACGGTACTACCAACCTTTACTACGAACCTAACGGAAAGCATCTGTGATGGTGATAGCTACACAGTAGGCACAAGCACATACACCACAAGTGGTACATACAGCGAAACTCTAGTAGCAGCCAACGGCTGTGATAGCGTAGTGAATCTGACTTTAACAGTACTACCAATCTTCACTACAGATTTGACAGAAAGCATCTGTGATGGTGATAGCTACACAGTAGGCACAAGCACATACACCACAAGTGGTACATATAGTGAAACCCTAGTAGCAGCCAACGGCTGTGATAGCCTAGTGAATCTGACTTTAACAGTACTACCAATCTTCACTACAGATTTGACAGAAAGCATCTGTGATGGTGATAGCTACACAGTAGGCACAAGCACATACACCACAAGTGGTACATACAGCGAAACCCTAGTAGCAGTTAACGGCTGTGATAGCGTAGTGAATTTGACTTTGACGGTACTACCAACCTTCACTACGAACCTAACGGAAAACATCTGTGATGGTGATAGCTACACAGTAGGCACAAGCACATACACCACAAGTGGTACATACAGCGAAACCCTAGTAGCAGTTAACGGCTGTGATAGCGTAGTGAATTTGACTTTGACGGTACTACCAACCTTCACTACGAACCTAACGGAAAACATCTGTGATGGTGATAGCTACACAGTAGGCACAAGCACATACACCACAAGTGGTACATACAGCGAAACCCTAGTAGCAGTTAACGGCTGTGATAGCGTAGTGAATTTGACTTTGACGGTACTACCAACCTTCACTACGAACCTAACGGAAAACATCTGTGATGGTGATAGCTACACAGTAGGCACAAGCACATACACAACAAGTGGTACATACAGCGAAACTCTAGTAGCCGCCAACGGCTGTGATAGCGTAGTGAATCTAACTTTAACAGTACTACCAACCTTCAGCACAGATTTGACAGAGAGCATCTGTGATGGTGATAGCTATACAGTAGGCACAAGTACATACACCACAAGTGGTACATACAGCGAAACTCTAGTAGCCGCCAACGGCTGTGATAGCGTAGTGAATCTAACTTTGACGGTACTACCAACCTTTACTACGAACCTAACGGAAAGCATCTGTGATGGTGATAGCTACACAGTGGGTACAAGCACATACACCACAAGTGGTACATACAGTGAAACCCTAGTAGCGGCTAACGGCTGTGATAGCACAGTGAATCTGACATTGACGGTACTACCAACCTTTACTACGAACCTAACGGAAAACATCTGTGATGGTGATAGCTACACAGTGGGCACAAGCACATACACAACAAGTGGTACATACAGCGAAACTCTAGTAGCGGTCAACGGCTGTGATAGCGTAGTGAATCTGACCTTGACGGTACTACCAACCTTTACTACGAACCTAACGGAAAGCATCTGTGATGGTGATAGCTACACAGTGGGTACAAGCACATACACCACAAGTGGTACATACAGTGAAACCCTAGTAGCGGCTAACGGCTGTGATAGCACAGTGAATCTGACATTGACGGTACTACCAACCTTTACTACGAACCTAACGGAAAACATCTGTGATGGTGATAGCTACACAGTAGGCACAAGTACATACACCACAAGTGGTACATACAGCGAAACCCTAGTAGCAGTTAACGGCTGTGATAGCGTAGTGAATCTGACTTTGACGGTACTACCAACGTTCAGCACAGATTTGACAGAAAACATCTGTGATGGTGATAGCTACACAGTGGGTACAAGCACATACACAACAAGTGGTACATACAGCGAAACCCTAGTAGCAGTTAACGGCTGTGATAGCACAGTGAATCTGACATTGACGGTACTACCAACCTTTACTACGAACCTAACGGAAAACATCTGTGATGGTGATAGCTACACAGTAGGCACAAGTACATACACCACAAGTGGTACATACAGCGAAACTCTAGTAGCAGTTAACGGCTGTGATAGCGTAGTGAATCTGACATTGACGGTACTACCAACCTTTACTACGAACCTAACGGAAAGCATCTGTGATGGTGATAGCTACACAGTAGGCACAAGCACATACACCACAAGTGGTACATACAGCGAAACCCTAGTAGCGGCCAACGGCTGTGATAGCACAGTGAATTTGACCTTGACGGTACTACCAACCTTCACTACAGATTTGACAGAAAGCATCTGTGATGGTGATAGCTACACAGTAGGCACAAGCACATACACCACAAGCGGTACATACAGCGAAACCCTAGTAGCGGCCAACGGCTGTGATAGCGTAGTGAATCTAACTTTAACAGTACTACCAACGTTCAGCACAGATTTGACAGAAAGCATCTGTGATGGTGATAGCTACACAGTAGGCACAAGCACATACACCACAAGTGGTACATACAGCGAAACCCTAGTAGCAGTTAACGGCTGTGATAGCGTAGTGAATCTGACTTTGACGGTACTACCAACCTTCAGCACAGATTTGACAGAGAGCATCTGTGATGGTGATAGCTACACAGTAGGCACAAGCACATACACAACAAGTGGTACATACAGCGAAACTCTAGTAGCAGCCAACGGCTGTGATAGCGTAGTGAATCTGACTTTGACGGTACTACCAACGTTCAGCACAGATTTGACAGAAAACATCTGTGATGGTGATAGCTACACAGTGGGTACAAGCACATACACAACAAGTGGTACATACAGCGAAACCCTAGTAGCAGTTAACGGCTGTGATAGCGTAGTGAATCTGACTTTGACGGTACTACCAACGTTCAGCACAGATTTGACGGAAAGCATCTGTGATGGTGATAGCTACACAGTAGGCACAAGCACATACACAACAAGTGGTACATACAGTGAAACCCTAGTAGCAGCCAACGGCTGTGATAGCACAGTGAATTTGACTTTGACGGTACTACCAACCTTTACTACGAACCTAACGGAAAGCATCTGTGATGGTGATAGCTACACAGTAGGCACAAGCACATACACCACAAGTGGTACATACAGCGAAACTCTAGTAGCAGCCAACGGCTGTGATAGCGTAGTGAATCTGACATTGACGGTACTACCAACCTTCACTACGAACCTAACGGAAAGCATCTGTGATGGTGATAGCTACACAGTAGGCACAAGCACATACACCACAAGTGGTACATATAGTGAAACCCTAGTAGCAGCCAACGGCTGTGATAGCCTAGTGAATCTGACTTTAACAGTACTACCAATCTTCACTACAGATTTGACAGAAAGCATCTGTGATGGTGATAGCTACACAGTAGGCACAAGCACATACACCACAAGTGGTACATACAGCGAAACCCTAGTAGCAGTTAACGGCTGTGATAGCGTAGTGAATTTGACTTTGACGGTACTACCAACCTTCACTACGAACCTAACGGAAAACATCTGTGATGGTGATAGCTACACAGTAGGCACAAGCACATACACAACAAGTGGTACATACAGCGAAACCCTAGTAAGCAGTTAACGGCTGTGATAGCGTAGTGAATTTGACTTTGACGGTACTACCAACCTTCACTACGAACCTAACGGAAAACATCTGTGATGGTGATAGCTACACAGTAGGCACAAGCACATACACAACAAGTGGTACATACAGCGAAACCCTAGTAGCGGCCAACGGCTGTGATAGCGTAGTGAATCTGACTTTGACGGTACTACCAACCTTCAGCACAGATTTGACGGAAAGCATCTGTGATGGTGATAGCTACACAGTAGGCACAAGCACATACACAACAAGTGGTACATACAGCGAAACTCTAGTAGCGGCCAACGGCTGTGATAGCGTAGTGAATCTGACTTTGACGGTACTACCAACCTTTACTACGAACCTAACGGAAAGCATCTGTGATGGTGATAGCTACACAGTAGGCACAAGTACATACACCACAAGTGGTACATACAGCGAGACCCTAGTAGCCGCCAACGGCTGTGATAGCGTAGTGAATCTGACATTGACGGTACTACCAACCTTCACTACGAACCTAACAGAAAGCATCTGTGATGGTGATAGCTACACAGTAGGCACAAGTACATACACAACAAGTGGTACATACAGTGAAACCCTAGTAGCAGCTAACGGCTGTGATAGCGTAGTGAATCTGACATTAACAGTACTACCAACGTTCAGCACAGATTTGACGGAAAACATCTGTGATGGTGATAGCTACACAGTAGGCACAAGCACATACACCACAAGTGGTACATACAGCGAAACTCTAGTAGCGGCCAACGGCTGTGATAGCGTAGTGAATCTGACATTGACGGTACTACCAACCTTCACTACGAACCTAACGGAAAACATCTGTGATGGTGATAGCTACACAGTGGGCACAAGCACATACACAACAAGTGGTACATACAGCGAAACTCTAGTAGCGGCCAACGGCTGTGATAGCGTAGTGAATCTGACATTGACGGTACTACCAACCTTCAGCACAGATTTGACGGAAAGCATCTGTGATGGTGATAGCTACACAGTAGGCACAAGCACATACACCACA
This sequence comes from Syngnathus floridae, assembly GCF_059516105.1. NCBI lineage: Eukaryota > Metazoa > Chordata > Actinopteri > Syngnathiformes > Syngnathidae > Syngnathus > Syngnathus floridae. Next base: position 2,765 of record NW_028284193.1, on the reverse strand, counting down.
AGTGGTACATACAGCGAAACCCTAGTAGCCGCCAACGGCTGTGATAGCGTAGTGAATCTGACTTTGACGGTACTACCAACGTTCAGCACAGATTTGACGGAAAGCATCTGTGATGGTGATAGCTACACAGTAGGCACAAGTACATACACCACAAGTGGTACATACAGCGAAACCCTAGTAGCGGCCAACGGCTGTGATAGCGTAGTGAATCTGACCTTGACGGTACTACCAACCTTTACTACGAACCTAACGGAAAGCATCTGTGATGGTGATAGCTACACAGTGGGCACAAGTACATACACAACAAGTGGTACATACAGTGAAACCCTAGTAGCAGCCAACGGCTGTGATAGCCTAGTGAATTTGACCTTGACGGTACTACAACCTTCACTACAGATTTGACGGAAAGCATCTGTGATGGTGATAGCTACACAGTAGGCACAAGCACATACACCACAAGTGGTACATACAGCGAAACTCTAGTAGCCGCTAACGGCTGTGATAGCGTAGTGAATCTAACTTTAACAGTACTACCAACCTTCAGCACAGATTTGACAGAGAGCATCTGTGATGGTGATAGCTACACAGTAGGCACAAGCACATACACCACAAGTGGTACATACAGCGAAACTCTAGTAGCGGCCAACGGCTGTGATAGTGTAGTGAATCTAACTTTAACAGTACTACCAACCTTCAGCACAGATTTGACAGAGAGCATCTGTGATGGTGATAGCTACACAGTAGGTACAAGCACATACACCACAAGTGGTACTTATAGCGAAACTCTAGTAGCGGCCAACGGCTGTGATAGCGTAGTGAATCTGACTTTAACAGTACTACCAATCTTCACTACAGATTTGACAGAAAACATCTGTGATGGTGATAGCTACACAGTAGGCACAAGCACATACACCACAAGTGGTACATACAGCGAAACTCTAGTAGCAGCTAACGGCTGTGATAGCGTAGTGAATCTAACTTTGACAGTACTACCAACCTTCAGCACAGATTTGACAGAGAGCATCTGTGATGGTGATAGCTATACAGTAGGCACAAGTACATACACCACAAGTGGTACATACAGCGAAACTCTAGTAGCCGCCAACGGCTGTGATAGTACAGTGAATTTGACTTTGACGGTACTACCAACCTTTACTACGAACCTAACGGAAAGCATCTGTGATGGTGATAGCTACACAGTGGGTACAAGCACATACACCACAAGTGGTACATACAGTGAAACCCTAGTAGCGGCTAACGGCTGTGATAGCACAGTGAATCTGACATTGACGGTACTACCAACCTTTACTACGAACCTAACGGAAAACATCTGTGATGGTGATAGCTACACAGTGGGCACAAGCACATACACAACAAGTGGTACATACAGCGAAACCCTAGTAGCGGCCAACGGCTGTGATAGCGTAGTGAATCTGACCTTGACGGTACTACCAACCTTTACTACGAACCTAACGGAAAGCATCTGTGATGGTGATAGCTACACAGTAGGTACAAGCACATACACCACAAGTGGTACATACAGTGAAACCCTAGTAGCGGCTAACGGCTGTGATAGCATAGTGAATCTGACATTGACGGTACTACCACCTTTACTACGAACCTAACGGAAAACATCTGTGATGGTGATAGCTACACAGTAGGCACAAGTACATACACCACAAGTGGTACATACAGCGAAACCCTAGTAGCAGTTAACGGCTGTGATAGCGTAGTGAATCTGACTTTGACGGTACTACCAACGTTCAGCACAGATTTGACAGAAAACATCTGTGATGGTGATAGCTACACAGTGGGTACAAGCACATACACAACAAGTGGTACATACAGCGAAACCCTAGTAGCAGCCAACGGCTGTGATAGCACAGTGAATCTGACATTGACGGTACTACCAACCTTTACTACGAACCTAACGGAAAACATCTGTGATGGTGATAGCTACACAGTAGGCACAAGTACATACACCACAAGTGGTACATACAGCGAAACTCTAGTAGCGGCTAACGGCTGTGATAGCGTAGTGAATCTAACTTTAACAGTACTACCAACCTTCACTACAGATTTGACAGAGAGCATCTGTGATGGTGATAGCTACACAGTGGGTACAAGCACATACACCACAAGTGGTACATACAGTGAAACCCTAGTAGCAGTTAACGGCTGTGATAGCGTAGTGAATCTGACATTGACGGTACTACCAACCTTTACTACGAACCTAACGGAAAGCATCTGTGATGGTGATAGCTACACAGTAGGCACAAGCACATACACCACAAGTGGTACATACAGCGAAACCCTAGTAGCGGCCAACGGCTGTGATAGCACAGTGAATTTGACCTTGACGGTACTACCAACCTTTACTACGAACCTAACGGAAAGCATCTGTGATGGTGATAGCTACACAGTGGGTACAAGCACATACACCACAAGTGGTACATACAGTGAAACCCTAGTAGCGGCTAACGGCTGTGATAGCACAGTGAATCTAACTTTAACAGTACTACCAACCTTCAGCACAGATTTGACAGAGAGCATCTGTGATGGTGATAGCTACACAGTAGGTACAAGCACATACACCACAAGTGGTACTTATAGCGAAACTCTAGTAGCGGCCAACGGCTGTGATAGCGTAGTGAATCTAACTTTAACAGTACTACCAACCTTCAGCACAGATTTGACAGAGAGCATCTGTGATGGTGATAGCTACACAGTAGGTACAAGCACATACACCACAAGTGGTACTTATA